>NC_069374.1:6313600-6618200 GCF_021730395.1 Mercenaria mercenaria
GAATGTTGTTATCTGTAAACCATTTAGATCCAAGTTTAAGGTGAATTCTGATGAAATGTTATTTGTTATTTCATTTCAACAAAATTTGAAATGTAAATGACCCTTAATCTCTAGAAAAACGGAGGTCCGTACCCCTAGAAAACCCCTAACAGGCTTGTCTAGAGGTACGGATCCGTACCTCTAGAATCAGATTCTAGAGGTACGGATCCGTACCCCTAGACACTTCCTTACATGAATGGGAACCCTGCAAATTGCAGCTCTGTTAACAATAATTATTATGTCTGGAATACTTAAGTATCGGCACCAAAGTACCACAATTATCCTGATCTTTAGTAGCCATTGCTTGTGATTTTGTGGACGGACCGTCAGGGGAGGTAACTAGAGTCACTGGTTTGGACTACTCTAGAATCGGATTGTAGAAGCACAAATATGTACCTCTAGACACGGCTAACTGAAATACTATACAATGTTGAACATCTTGTCTAGACTTTGCAAAAGGTACCAGATTTGCAAGGGTTGAAATTTTCACAAATTGCAATTTGGTCAGTCAAAACCTTGTCAATGACAGGAATAGTTACATGAAGTAAATATATATGCAAGAAATTTGTTTGTTAACACATGCTTTGAATCAATCGACAACTTGTGAATTACTCACAAATTATGGCCGCCATCTTATATAAAAAATGTCGGTCAAAAAAACACGAAAAAATGACTTTTTTTTCATTTAACAGCGACACATGTGCAGCAGTATAGATTTCTATGCTTACATAAAACAACTTGTCCCAAAGATATATGAAATGCACAAATAATGAATACCTAAACTGAAGAGAATTCGGCGTGATTTGTTGAAATTAAACAAAGCATCATTCCAGTCTCAATTATCTGATTACCTCCATTTTTATTGGCTTGAAGAGTATTCTACATTATTGAATAAAACCTGTCAAAGTACCGTAACATAGCCGGTATCTAGTATAACTAGACAATACTTAAGATGCTGACATATGTGATTGTACAAATTTGTCCATTTACTAGTAGCTTTTACGGATACTAAGAAACGCCTGAGAATGTCATATTTTTTCAGGGTTGTATCAGGGGTCTTAGGGGGTTGGGGTGGCCAATAATGATACCTAGCTGTGGTTTAACCCTTTGTAAACAGGCACGTATCTACACTTTCGTGCGCGTCAAGCTACAAAGATTGTGGGTAAAAAATAAAGGAAAGTCGGGTCAAAATAAATGGGAAAGAAAAATTTGATAGTGATTTAAAAGATAAAAACAGGGGTGAAAAGTAAGGTTACGGTGAAGTGTGTTCATTGTTTCAAACAGCGGTATTGAACCGCTCAATGGTTCGAAGGAAGGGAAAGGCAGGTGGAAAAATATTAAACAGGACTATAGTCCATAGGACTATAGTTCTGGGGAAAAAGGAGTATTTGTTGTAGTCCATGGTTGCAGAGATTAACTTGTAAGACAGTGGATGATAATGGCGTGATTGCCTTGTTAGGGTGATGAGATAATCTTCTATGGGGATTGCAACTAGTTGATTTGAGATAGTATACATTTAAGAGAGAGTCGGGGAGTCAATGCGCCGGTGTTCCAGCCTGCGCCATTTTAGACAGTGACCGTGATACAAAATTTAAAGACTTACTTTGGCTTAGGTGGATTTATTTTATTTACGCAAAAATCTTTGGTTCAAAATCAAAATCTGTCCGAGTAAAAGTTCATATTTATTTACATGTACCTTAAACAGAACGTCATGCTTCTGTTACATATTGAGATTTTACCCAAACCATCGTTGTGCAAGGAAAACAACACTTGTCATAATTCTCTATAAAATAAAAATTATTGACTTTATACGTTTTTACGCAAAACCTGTTCTTTGATATTTCGAAGCTGCGAATTATGTATGATTCCTCCGACAGACCAATAGTAAGGCATTCTGTTAACAGTCTTCAAATGTTTTATTTCATTTTTTCATATGTATAGACATTTGTTATATACGTTGAGACATAAATATATTGGCAGAATAGAGTTTGCCCTTTCCATTTGTTATTTTATCAACATTAGTGAAATTCTGTTTGTATTAAGTTTTAATATAAATTTGTCTACTTGCTGACAATTTTCAGTACAAATATGACACCATTTAGCATGTCAATGACACTGAAGGTGCGGCCAAAGTCGGACAAAGCCCAACGCTTTCAGTCTTTGAACCGCTTCTATTTGGTTTATTTAGGTTTGTGTGCATGGAGACCAGACTTCGGTGTGGTCTGACAAGAGTCTGATATGCCATGGACTTTAGGGGTTTGGAGTTAACTTTCATGTTCCTGCGAAGGAAACCTAGAGTTTGATTTGCCTTTTCGGTTGACCTATTTATGTGGGCCGATTGAAATATCCACGCCAAGGTATTTTGCTGAGGAGACAGATTCTAGTAGTGTATTATGCAGGTAGGTGGCCTCCATGGTCGAGTGGTTCAGGTCGCTGACTTCAAATCACTTGCCCCTCATCGATGTCGGTTCGAGTCTCACTCGCGGCGTTAAATTCTTCATTTGAGGATGTCATCCAGCTGGCTTACGGAAGGTCAGTGGTACTACCCATGTGCCCGTTTGTGAGGAAATAATGCAAGGGTCTTCCTCCACCATTAAGTGTCGGTGCGACGTAAAAGGCAACAAAATAAATAAATGAATATGCGCAGGTAGTATTGTAAGGGAAAGGGATGTTACCTTCTTGTAACCTGGAAAACTTGATACTTGGAGGGATTGAATTTCATATCCCAGTCCAACTCCCACTTTTCTAGTGTTTTAAGATCGTTTTGGAGGGTATTTGATTGCCTGACAGAGGTTAAATGACATGTATATTGCAGTGTTATCTGCGAATAGACGTACTTTAGAATGGATACTTTGTGGGAGGTCAGGCCCAAGCACGGACCCCCTGCATATCGCCAGAAGAAACAGGTATGGGCTCCGAGTTTGAACCGTTTAGGATTATGGATTGAAGCCGGTTGCCGAGAAATGGCTCGAAAACCATTTCAGAGTTATGCATTTAAACAGGACTTTCTCATGGCTCATTCAAGGTAATGTGTGGTCTCTAAGACAAATTTAGCTAACTGATGCACACCTGTGTTTGTGTCAACTTTCAGACTATTACTAAATGTGTCTTATAAAAATTCTGGACTTATGTAGCTGTATTATGTATAAAGTGTCTTTATGCTTGTTAATATATGTGACTGTGCGTTAATTTATATTTATTATATATGATATGTATATGATTGTTATATTTATATAATCAGTCTTTAGTCGACCATTTCCAATTCATAGCTTGTATAGAAATGTTAAGCAGCCGGCTTTAAATGAATAAAATCAAAATGTGTATCCAGTAAAACTTGTATCTTGGCAGTTGTAGACCGTCTCGTCACACATAAAACATACAGACAAATTCATACAGTTTGCAATTATCATCTTCTTTCTTTCAAGTACCTATATCGTATATTCGGTTCAAAAGCTTTTAGTCGGTTCAAAAGCTCCTTTGAGCTTATGTTTGTACTTGTTTGCTATCTTGCCGACTTTTAATAAATGTCATCTTATCTTATCTTATCTTATCGCTGGAATCTTTCAAGTAGGCAGTAGAATTAGTTGGACGAAATGTGCTTAACTTGATTTTACAACTTTAATCTGTATATTTAACACTTTTAACTATTCAGCCTCACTTTCTCACTGCGTGTCTGTTGATAATACCCAAAACGGAGTTGAACTGTATCAAAGGACAGACAGGCAGACGGATGGACGGGCGTATTGACGGACAGACAGACAGACAGACAGACAGGCAGTAACAGTTAATAAGTCCTAGGAGGACTGACATGAATGTGCTCTGATTCATTTTCAGTCTATAGAGCATGTACTCCAATTTGTGCTACAAAATAACAATAAGTTACAGTCAACATAAAACAGTACTATAGTTTAAATAGTAAATAAGGACTAGGCAGTATAGTAAGTCTGAATAATCAAGGTAGCTGCGGTACTATTTTCAGTTCATCGATGTATGAAAAAAGGTTTCTTTTTCGAGATATCTGCAGTACCTCACTCTTAGCAGAGCTGAATTCCATGGAACATTTGTTTAAGAGATGCAAATATTTTTTGCAGGATACGTGAGTGTAATGAAAATTTTAGTGCAAGACATACAATGGCCGCCATCGTAAACAGAAAATTTAAAATATGAGCAATAAGTGAGTCTATAATTTGCTTTTGGCCACTTCACTTGGTTTGTACTTTTCTGCCGGGAGCTCTTTTAAATTCTTGAGCACAGTATCATTAGTGACCCTGGTATCATAGAACCTCTCGAAAAAAGGATTTCAATAAAATAACACATCATTTTGTACAGAACTCAATGACATTACTTGTAAATATCCTAAGATAAAGATTTCAAATTTATAAATGATTTTTGGTTGGGGTTTATCCCGCTACCAAAGTTAAAGTGTATTTCTGACAATCATAACATCTTTATTTTATTCCGAAGCACATCTAAAGGATGTTCATGTGCTACACAAAATAGTCCCATTCATGAACAATGCGGATGAATCATCAATGAACAAGCAATTCTTATTCAACCTGTATCCACTCACACTGACCATTTAGATTATATAAGATCTATCAATGATAAGGTATTCCAGCCCATGGTTACATCACATGCAGGCAGAGTTCATCTTAGATATGAGGCACATTAAATTTGTATTTGTTTCTCATTCATGTATATTCATAGACTGGCATTTAAACAGAAAATAAATCTACCAAAAACCCGCAACCATCAGACATTTCAAGGCTTCTTTTTTTTTTTCGTCAATCGGAATACGACGGCAGCTACTCAAAATTTCCCCATTCATGTAGGTGCAACGGCAGATGAAAGTCAAACATTTTCTCGAGCTGAATATATATATAAAAAAAGTCTCTATTTACGGATTGCGTACCGGCCTCATCAGTGTTCTCCGGATTTGGGCATTTGTTCCAAACCTGACGTTTGGCGTAGATACATGTAGTTATACATGTATAAGCCTTTTCATGGATTTGGCAGACAGTTCTGAGTTAGGTTCGGTTGTGTACTCCAGTTTCAACCGGTACACCGATTTCGCCCTATTTGTACTTGTTTCAGTTGGGCTAGTTGAACGCACATCAATTCTGTACACCTGCGGGAAATGCAGAATAGCAAGGTGCATTTCGAAGTTTCGATCACGTGCCATGATCGGGATAGCAGATAGCCCGTCGAGCCCACCTAATACCCTAGTCACACATACGGCGCGGATAGCTACGCCTAGCCACGGATAGAAACGTAGTAATCCGTATCGATCCGTATCGATCTGTATTTAAGCCGTAGCTTAAAGTAGTAATCCGTATCAATCCGTACCAATTCGTACGGCTCAGATACGGATCGATACGGATTACTACGTTTCTATCCGTAGCTAGACGTAGCTATCCGCGCCGTATGTGTGACTGGAGTAATAATGAAAATGGTTATTGTTATCAAGTTGACAAAATGTACAAGATTGCAGCCGGAAGTTAAACGATGAAAAAACGACACAACAATTGGACTGTCATGAGATAACTATTGTTTAAATAGAATAATATGAGTTATCAAGACCGTTATCTATATTGTAAACATATACCATGGGGATGTTGTCACTGACGCTGTAAACTTCTCACAAAAAGTCAGAAAGTTACCAGATATATCAATGTTCCGGGTATAGAATTTTAAGCTATGATACTTACAAGAGGCATGTCTCAGATGTTCCTCTATTTCAGATATAAGCAACAGCTATCGATTAATATAGAAACATAAGTATTCCTTAAAAGATTAGCCGACTTCATTAACAAACGAGTGCGTTATCGAAGTTGCGATGCTTCTTTACCTGGCTTAGATAAAACAGTCAAGAACAGGGAAACATATACAAATTCATATTTTGGTAATTACATGTATTATATAACTCATATAATATGCCAGCATAATGTTTGTTATATACTTTAATAATGTATACCCAGCTTGATGACATTGAATGTCGAGGAAGTTTTAACTATGCTCGATTCTCTTTACCAAAATGTATGCCTTTGCTACGCCGTATGCACTACCAGATCAGTCAAATCTTCAAACGGCACCATCTAATTCTAGCCATATATATAAGTCTGGTTCACTGCTAACTATCCAAATCAGTAGCTATCACCATTCCATTGAGTTAGGGACAGGCGATCCAGTTACTAGTATAACAAAAAGTACTTGATCAGAGAACTCGAAAAATGTGCTGTGAACTAACAAACTTTTGTAGGATACTGTAGATCCTATTGATACAATACTATCATTGGAATGCTTAATTACTAAGTGTTTGATTTAAAATAGTTAATATCATATGTATTTACATAACGTTTGATCAAGATGTCGAAAGGGTTTTGGACTTTGTGTGTTATGTTTTTTATATTCTCCACACACTTACATATCGGTTACAGTGATAGACAAGATGAAGAAAATGGTAAGTAAACTCACTTTATATATAAGTAAACACTAACTATAATAGTCTAAAGTATGTTAGAGTGGATCAACATTATTTTGTGATTTTTATTAGTTTAAACATTTTGCTATACACTTTTTTCATTTGTTAATATGTTCCTTTAAAAATTACATAATTATAGTCTCGCTGTTGCGTGATGACAATCATTACTTAATTTTTATACACCATGAAATAATGTTGCCTTTTTTAAAAGAAAAAGCAGAACTGTCAACTCATTTGAGTTCACACTGCATACATACTGAACAAACACGACCATTATTGTCTCGGTCACATTTAATGAAAATATTCCAGTCATTGCGATAATCTAATTCGCTGGAAGAGACACTACGAAAATTGAATACACGTCAAAGCAAATACAAAAAAGGGACAAAGCAAAGACTTTTCAAAGCAAGTATAAAAGAGACAATGCGAAAGCTTTATACGCTTTTCAAAGCAAGTATAAAAGAGACAACACGAAAGCTTTATACACTTTTCAAAGCAACTACACTAGTGGCAATGCGAAGACCTAATACACTTTTCAAAGCAAATGCAAAAGAGACAAAGCGAAAATGTTATACACTTCTCAAAACAAGTACAAAAGAGGCAATGCGAAAATTTAATACACTTTCAAAGCTACTAGAAAAGGAGCATTGCATAAATTTAAAGCATGTTATGCTATCACTTACCTTTTATTATACAGTCCTTATGGAAGCTGACAAAGGGACTCTGACATGCTATTTCTGTCGTGGTATGGGTCCGGACAATGACTGCGAGAAATTCGAGCCTTATAAAGATGCCAGGGACGCCGCGGACGCTGGGAGACAACATGATGGTCCTGTCATACTAAAGAAGTGCTCATCACCGTTTAATAAGTCATGCATTATTGAAACATACGCTAACAACAATGGTTGGTATATTTTCATTAAATAATTTAGTTATAAGACTTAATTATGTGAATACAAGTAAATTAACTATCAAGATGCGAGAACTTTCTTTCAACGACCAGAAACAGTAACACTTCATATATTTCACTTCTACTGGCCGTGACATACTCAATCGGACATATCCATTCACAACTGTCTGGTATAATAACAGGCAACCTAAGAGTTAATTCATTTTTTCATTCTTTAAGTATATATTTTCAAATTAGAGACAGGAGAGAAGGGATTTAATTTCATCACCCGTTGTTTCGTAAACAGGCAGTGTTTACACTGGCCCACTTCGTCTACTATAATGAATTCTTTGTTTGTTTGCAAGTTTATTTAATATACTTTAGTAGCCACCGAAACCAATATGGGCGACTCCTCAAGAAGACTGTTACTAATGTCAGTTGAGGATAGTGCAAGATCCAGAAAACGCTCCACTTTCAAAAGATTCTCTGGTTCGTTTGCGTGCCAGGTGTAAAGCACCAATACTGTAGATGCTTAGTGTTTTAAATTCGAGAAGCGGGGCCTCGAATTCACGACCCCTGATTTTATGGTTTCTTAGTCAAACAGTGTTACCATTTGACCATTGTTTCCGCCCTTGGTTCTACCAGATGTGGCGTGTTCATTTTTATATTCAATGCTCTACCAGATGTGGCGTGTTCATTTTTATATTCAATGCAATCGGCACAAAAGCAGTTTCAAAAATATTACTACTTAAGACGTGGAATCAAACTAGTGATACTTGAACGTGTACGTGAACGTGTACATGTTTTAAATTCCCAAACATAATAGTTTTTGTCTGGTGATGAGTTTTCCATCTTTTGGTTAGGCAGGGTTTGTTTTTATGCTTTAGGAAGGGGCCAAATGTCTTCTGTAAATTCTGGTAGGTCAACTTGGATTAGGATGGAATACTTAACATTTTCTGGCAAAGAAAAATGGATGCCTTATCATCGATATTATAAAAACTTTGGTTATGTGATAGTTGTCTTGCTATCTGATATTACTATGCTACATTGTGCTATATGTCATACATGTCACATGCCCTTATGGGCCCTGAATATATCCGGATAAATTTAATCAAGTTGCTCGCTACATATAAATCTGCGCGTTTTGAACATAAAATATTAATCGGTTCAAGTATATTTTGAATGTGCTAAATGCTAAATTGTGTTCCTACTCACAACCGTACAGGTTAAAGTAAATAGATCTTATGCTTTTATTACAGTCGAACTTCAATGAACTTGAATGAATGTTTTCTTGTTTCTTGCAGGGGAGGTCGCTCACGTACGAGACTGTAGTGATGATAAAACGTTTGACTTTACAGAAATTGCGACAAATATTTCCAGTTACTCTCGTCTGCTCGGTCTCCGTGACAATAATGAAACCGCGTGCACATACGATGGCCAGAATATGGTTTGTCTGAGTAAATGTGGTCACAGTGAAAACTATACAGACTTTTGTAACGGCCCTCAGTTTGGCAGTACAGATATGACGTCATTTTCAAAAATATTGTTTTTGACAATAACATTTTGTTATATTTTGTTATACCCATGATATTTGTTGTGTGACCAATGCATTTGGATGCTTTTATAAATGAATAGTGTTTAAAAGTCACTGAATTATTCTACGATTGTTAGGTAAGGAATGCACTGTATAATTGTCGGAAAAATACACAGATCTGGAGACAAATCCCTGTAAAATTAAATGTTATTAAAATTTATTGAAACATGCGATTTTATATTTATTGCAATTGCAAGAAATATCTTCAAACAATATGGTCGGTGAAGTTTAGTTGGAAGAGAAAAATAGCATGCATGAAAATGGCTGTAGTCTGTTACATACAAGAGAAAAGATTGTCATCAAAAACCATTCTGAATGTGATTGACTTAAATCGATCGCACCTGTTAAGGGTAAATGCTACTGTTGCTTATACATGTATGTATATAATGCGAACATTTAAATTTTCCTACAGTCAGATTTTCTTAAAACTTTGTGTACTGACTGAGAATAAAGTTTAAAACGAAAATTTGATTCTCTGTCAGTAAACACAGTTTAAAGAAGAAATTCTGTCTGTAAAATTTTTGTCCCATGTCAGTATAGACACTGTTGCAAATGTTCTTAACTATGAACATGACAAAATAATACAGCAAAGTCCAGGTCTTTTCCATGGGCTGAATTTCTTTAAACCTTGTATACTGACTGCTAATGTAGTCTGAAACAGAAATATAAATTAAACTGCAGTTTCCTTGCCTTGATCTTGAATTATCTGCCCTTGAAAATTGGCTTTTTTAGTATGTCTTTTATTTTCAAGTGCAGATAATTCAAGATCAAGCCTGGGTACCTATGATTTTTTAGTACATATTTCCATTCAGTCAGTACACAAAGTTTAAAGAAACATGTAATATGCACTAGTTGTACGACCGTACACAGCTTTTGTTTTTCGTTAAAATAAAAAAAAAACCACCACCACCGACAACAAGAAGCAATTATGAGCAAACATGATATAATTAACAAACATTTATGTTCTTGGAATGTGCTAATCAAAGGATATTCACTTTTTTTACGGTAACAGTTCAAACTGTTTTCTGGTGTTGCGAAAACAACTGCAGAATTTGAGAGCTGAAAAGCGGAATCAGCAAGTCTAAATGTCAGTTTGACTGTTCTTGAAATACCCAGAACATATTGTTTATTTTCTTATTACAGAATAAACTTCTGCTCTGTTCTATCTTTATCAACTTCTGAGAAAATAACATGGTAATAGAGACTGAGCTCTAAAAATGATTGATATTTATTACAAATGACAACATTGCTATGAAACATTGTACTTCATGGCCCTACTGAGAATTAGTTTTGTACATCTCTGCAGTACAGGAAGCAGTTAACAGCAAAGAGAAACAGTTCATAATACAGGGAAACAGTGCACAGTACAGAAAACAATTCAAAGTACAGGGAAACAGTTCATAGTACATTAAAACAGTTCACAGTACAGGGAAACAGTCCATAATACAGGGAAACAGTTCACAGTACAGGGAAACAGTCCATAATACAGGGAAACAGTTCACATTACAAAACAAAACAGTTCATAATACAGAGAAACAGTTCACAATACAGAAAAACAGTTCACAGTACAGGGAAACAGTCCATAATACAGGGAAACAGTTCACATTACAAAACAAAACAGTTCATAATACAAGGAAACATTTCACAGTACAGAAAAAACAGTTCATAATTCAGGGAAACAGTTCATAATACAGGGAAACAGTTCATAATGCAAGGAAACAGTTCACAGTAAAGAGAAACTGTTCCGAAAACAATTCAAAGTACAGGGAAACAGTTCATAGTACATTAAAACAGTTCACAGTACAGGGAAACAGTCCATAATGCAGGGAAACAGTTCAGAGTACAGGAAAACAGTCAATAAGACAGGGAAACAGTTCACATTACAAAACAAACCAGTTCATAATACAGGGAAACAGTTCACAGTATAGAAAAACAGTTAACAGTACTGAGAAACAGTCCATAATACAGGGAAACAGTTCATAGTACAGGGAAACAGTCCATAATACAGGGAAACAGTTCACATTACAAAACAAACCAGTTCATAATACAGGGAAACAGTTCAAAGTACAGAAAAACAGTTCATAATACAGGGAAACAGTTCATAATACAGGGAAACAGTTCATAATGCAAGGAAACAGTTCACAGTAAAGAGAAACTGTTCATAATACAGGAAAACCGTTCACAGTACAGAGCAGAGAACAGTTCATAGTATAGAGAAACAGTTCATAGTACAGGAACACCGTTCACAGTACAGAGCAGAGAAACAGTTCATAGTATAGAGAAACAGTTCATAGTACAGGGAAGCAGTTCACAGTACAGAGAAACGGTTCATAGTACAGGGAAACAGTTCACAGTACAGAGAAACGGTTCATAGTACAGGGAAACGGTTCACAGTACAGAGAAACGGTTCATAGTACAGGGAAACGGTTCACAGTACAGAGAAACGGTTCATAGTACAGGGAAACGGTTCACAGTACAGAGAAACAGTTCATAGTACAGAGAAACAGTTCATAGTACAGGGAAACAGTTCACAGTACAGAGAAACGGTTCATAATACAGGGAAACGTTTCACAGTACAGAGAAACAGTTCATAATACAGTCCACAGTGCAGGGAAACAACTCACAGTACAGAGAAACAGTTCATGATACAGGGAAAAAGTTCATAGTACAGAGAAACAGTTCATAATACAGGGAAACAGTTCATAGTACAGGGAAAGAGTTCATTAAACAGAAAAAATGTTCCTAGTACAGGGAAACAATTCCTAGTACAGTTAAAATTACGAATGTAGGGATAATACACGTTCTTTTTGTGTATTAACGTCTGCAGAAGCCCGCGGGATTGTTTTTGACCGAGACCGAATTGTCGCTTTTCTTGCATAAAAACATTATACGACAGCTAAATGCATTGTTTTCATATGTGATGACTTAACGATTCCGGTACATTTTTGTTCAATTACCGTTCTGTTGTTCTTGGAAACTGTATGTTTTAAATGTCCATAACCAGGGCCCAGAAATCAAAAACACTTCCAAAAGCATGTTATGTAGGTTTTTAACCGATTATTTATATCTGTCATTATTACAAACATAACATTACCCATATCTTTGCATATCACTTAAAAGTTCGGTGAGTAGGAACACTATTTAAAAGTAACAACTTTTCAATCGAATTATTTTGAGTACGAACACATTTAGAGTACGGATGAAGTCGAAGGTAGTGGAAAGCTTTCAAATGTTTTATCCAAATTCTTCGCGAAATTTGATAGAAGCATTTTGACTGATACGTACAAAAACATTAAAATGATTCATAAAAAAAAAAAACAATTGCACAAGTTACTTGCAATTGTTCTACACTACGGTTGTCAAAAAAAAAATCGACTCCGACTTCTTATAGGGGATGTAAACAAGGGATAACGGAGCGAGTACGTACATTTTTGGGAGTAGTGCGTTTGGGTTTGGTAACTGATACAGCAAAACATACTATGGATTATATTGCATTTTTTATGCTACAAGAAGAGATTATTATGGAAGAATCAAGACGCAGGTACCAGGCGGCAGCCTGCGCAGAAATACATATAAATCGATCCCTGGTAAAGCATTTCAAAAATAAAAATCATGTATTAACAGCACGTGAATTGCCTTCTTTGAACACGATTTGTCTCCCGTTAATGTTGGGATAATACACTTTTTTGTGTATTAACGTTTGCAGAAGCCCGCGGGATTGTTTGTGACCACTGAGACCGAAGGTCGAAGTCACAGATATGTCCAAAGGGCTTCTGCAGACGTTAATACACAAAACAAACGTGTATTGTCGCTATTCTTACATAAAAAACATTACACGACGACTAAATGCATTGTTTTCATATGTGATGACTTTACGATTCCGGTATATTTTTCGCTACTATTCGGCTGTTCTTGGAAACGGTAAACATGTTTAAATATCCATAACCGGGGCACACATATCAACAACACTACCAAAAGCGTGATTTGAAGGTGTTTGAGCATCTTATTTTTATTTCTAGTTATTACAAACGTTACTTTACCCATACTTTTGCATATAACTTAAAAATTTGATTAAAAGGAACACAATTTTAGGAATAATTACTTTACATTCAAATTACTTTGAGTACGAACACATTTAGAGTACAGACGAGTACGAAGGTAGTGACTGGCTTTCGAGGTTTATTATATGAACTCTGCGAAAAATCAGGTAAAAACATACCGACTGATACTAACAAAAAATCATTATTATAATACCTAAAAACGAGCAATAGCACAAGTTACACGCGATACTTATTTATTCACAGTTATTTACAATAACTGAACAGTCGCTTTGTAAAGGGAGAAAACTCTAAGAGAAGCTAGTCCGTACTTTGATGGGGGCAGTACGTTTGGAGTTGGAAACTGGTACAACTAAACATGCTATGGATTACATTGTATCTATGATGCTACAAGAAGAGATTATTATGGAAGAAACAAGACGCAGATGCCAAATATCAGTCTGCGCAGAAATACATACATAAGTCCCTGGCAAAGCATTTCAAAAATAAAAATCATGTATTAACAGCACGTGAATTGCTTTGTTTGCACACGATTTTTCTCCCGTTTATACATGGGCGGATCCAGTGAAAAAAAGTTATTATTATGCAAGAATACATGGGCGGATCCAGCAAAAAGTAGTTTTTATGCAAGATTCTCTTTAAGAAATAATAAATAAAAGAATATGTTATGCAAAGCAGTAAATTATCCTCGGATGTTTTATAACCATCTCTTCTTCACGGCACCTCTAATGCGTTATAAAATTCACTGAGCGAAATACTCCATCCACTTGTTAAAACGGAAAACTCCCAGCTATGGTGGCTGATTTGTGCCGTTTCGTTATTTCGTTCTATACAAATAGACAGATAGAGGACTGTATATGTGCGTGCGTCCGCCTGCCCGTTCGTCCGTCTAATTTTTGTGCAGATTATAACTTATCGTACATTGTGAAAATACTACATGCTTGTCTCAGGGAGATGGATTCAGATCCCTATCTGAAAGGTCAAGATCACGATTGGCTGAGGGGGGTGAGCAAGGGTCATGTCAGATCTTTATTATCCTTATCTACAGCTAGTGCAATGCAAAGCAGGGGCCTTAAAGCCAGGAGGAGAAATGTCAAGGGGGCGGCGTTCGGCGAGGCTGTAGGAAAATCATCGGATGACCACATTCATTCAGACAGTAAAGTACATTTGTATATCATTACAGCGGGTTGTCGGTCTAGCTTTTAGAGCGTAAAATCTAGATTTGTCTACTAAAGAAAAAAGAGTTGTGATATTATAATAGCAGAAAATAACAGCATATACAGATTTTTCAAATTTTAACAATTATTTGTTCCAATTGTCCTTAATTATTTTAGCACGTGCTTCCTTGTTAGCACAGCCTTGTTTCCCGGCAAGAAACCGGAAAATTCATAAGAAACTGAAATATTCCCACGAGAGAAGATAATACAATGATGCTATAGGCTAAGTTTGGTCAAATTCCACCACAGGTTCATGGCAGGAAGTCATTTAAATGGTCTTTTTGTTGTTTTTGTTCATTCTGTTATTTCTGTCGGCCCCGAATTTGTATTGGGTTAAAAATCGTCTTTCAGCAGTATATCAGTTATATAACGGCAGACAGTTAACCTAACCAGTGTGCCTGGTTTCTGTACCAGTACAAACACGTTCTCCGCAAGTAACAGCCAACTTTCAACTTTAACCAGAGGTGGTCGGAGGATGACTGATTTCATACACAATGTATTTTGTATGTACGCCTCACTCAAGGATCAAACTTACAACCCTTCGATTCGTAGATAGTCGCTCTCCCTAGTGAGTTAAGCGGAAGGGCTAGAGCCATGGAATAATATAGTTTTCTACTACCGTGATCAGGCTATTTGTAGAGCAGCATGTTGACTACAAAGATTCAAGATAAAATATCGCAATATTTGAATACAATTTCAAGACCGATCGATATATGAGGACATCCCTAGAAGCATCATTCAAGGTGTCTGCAGATCCTGGCCAAAATGTCTGATGTCACTCAGGCAAATGAGCAATGAAGAGTTGAAGCCAATTCTCTACTCTGGGTTTCTCACTCCTGTACAGATATGTCTGGTCGATTTGCGACACAAGCCAGAAGATGAACACCACTACATTGTGTATTTTGTGGCCCACTGGTCAAAGTTACATGTCTGCTGGTCACTCAAAAGAAAGACGATGGAGGAAGTGGCTATTGGCTTAAATAAGAGAATCTTCTACAACGTAAGTATAAACGATATACTATACTTGGACAATGGGTATGAATTTGTGAATAAGATTATGAGAGAAATTGTGATTGACTGGGGTGGTGAAAAGTTCATCTTTTTTATGAATGGACGACGTAGACTCAGTCAAAGTCAATATATTGTATGGTAAAGAAATGCAACCATTGAACGACACATAACAAACAAACACTAACTATGGGTTTAACAGGAGAAAGGTCTTACCCTTGAGCTGACTGGCTGCCCGAAATAATGTATAACATGAAAACTTAAGTAGTAGAAGTAATACACAAATTCCTATATGAAGTTGTATTTGGACTAACTCTATTACGGACTTATTTCCATAGTGTATGACCAGACTGGAATGAGAGCCCGCTTGAGCACTTGCTATGACACAATCATAATGACAATGTTTCCACATAAAATAAAGCAGGGTATAATCTATATGTATTGTAAACACATATCGCTCACATATTTTTGGAAATGAATAGCCATATACAGCTACATGTAAAATGGCCAAAACTACGTGTATTTTAAACAAGTTTGCAATATTTTTGTCACTACATTATGCCTTTGTTTCTCAAACTGATTTCATACTGTGTCTCATACATTGTGCCTAATACAGTATGATATGATAAGTATACTATTTATTGAACAAGAATTCTAGCAATATATCGAAGGTTTAAATCTTCTAAAGTTGTGAAGTATAACATTAAGAGGGTTCGAGTCCATTTTTGACAAGCAAAATTGATCAAACTTATGAGTGCCGACCGTTTTTTATCAGATAATAAATAATGAGCTGCTGTAAGGTAATTGACCCATAATGACAATCGGCAATTTACGTGAAATTACGTAATATCCCGATACTACTTCGGTATTTTCCGGCTGCTGATGTAGCTTGTATGAGTAACGAGACGGAGAATGCCGAAGTCCTTTACGGAGAATACGTAATCGCACGGAAATAACCGATATTCATTATTAATGCTATAACTTTGCAACATGAACGACTGCTATACCTGCCAGCAGTAGTAGCAGGTACACTGCTGCAACTACTATAACGTTATTTTTTACGTCTGTATCAATATTATAGATACCCAATGCAAACAAGATAACATACAATATAGCTTGTATAAAGTCTATCCCATTTATCCCACTGATGTTTTTTGGTCTCGAAATTCAGAAAATATTGCATGTTATCTAATAAGCGATAGCACATTATGATTGCATATCTATAAACACACAAGTAGCAATGATAGGGCACATTAGATTTCTACGGTGTGTCGCCTGGTTCAGAAGAGTTCTTTGTTTCACGATGGCAGTATGATCGCAATAGCATGAATCAGTGAAATAATCTATAGCCCTTATCATGCTGGACCCGATTGATTCTGCCTTTGCGACCAGTGTAGATCATGGTCGGCCAGTACATCCATGCAGTCTGATCATGATTTGCACTGTTCGCTATTTAGCTAGTATCATTTTGGCAAGCACCCCTTTAACAATCAAAATTCAAAAATGGACAAAATCATTATAGAAATTTAGCAGGGTAAGGGATAGAGTGTAAATACATCTTAATGTACAGCCTGCTATATCGAAAATCCGGGTACATGCTAGCACTTTTGCAGTTCAAGGTTCACGATAGGTACAGCACAGGCACATTGTTAGATCGCTCCATCATTTCCTCGAATATTTACGTTCCAGTTGTTAATTAGTCTGGGTGTTAGACGTAGTGATTAAAATCCCGATTTGAAAGTTATAGCTTGACAAAACAAATCCAGGTTAAGAACACAGCGGCATCAGCAAAAACAAAGGAAATTCATTGCAGCTGTCTATCTACCTTCTCTTTAAGAACAACTGGTGATGGTGCTTCTGTGTTCTTGCTAAAAGGAACCTGTACGTACTTTAACCTGACCGTGCCATGACCTTCAAGATACAGCATATGATATGTATATCATATAATTATTTTTGAATGTATTGCACTCTTCATGTTTTTTAAGCACGACTTGCTATATAACAAAATATTTAAAGCAATGCACTGTCACGTTCGGAGAGAAAATTCTAGTGAAGAATTTGATTAAACTCTGACTTTTCTAAACCCCAGAATATACTTAAAAATCGGCAAATAAAAACATGTGGTCGTATGTTTGACTTTTTGCTACACAAATTTGAAAAATTTGGGTCTCTCTCAAATTTTGTATGGAAAAATATTTTTTTTTTATAAAACTTTCACGAATATATTTTTTCTACATTATGGATATGATTGAAAGTTTTTTACAGTTGCAAATCAACACAGTGTCTTTTTTATGGTAATCTATAAGTATGTGTTAGTATTCTTATTTTTGACTTGCCTACGATGGAAGACTCCTGGGCAAATATCTCAGGCGGATTTAATGGCATCATTTGGAAGAATTCCGCGTGTCAAAAATTGACAAAGTAATAGAAGGATGGTTCGTGCCTTCTAACCATAATAGCACACCTCGTTTCACAATGGCCCCTGGGAACCTATAACACTAGGTGTTCCATTATCACAGAAAAACAAAGTCAAGGCGTAAATTAACCTGTTAATAAAGATGTTACTATGGCTTATCATTTCTGATGCGTACACGCGTAAATATATAGGGACATGTAAATATTTACAAGTGCACATAGAATTTGAAAACATCTGACCCATATGGTACACCGTATTTACTAATCTGTAAGATAGCGACAGAACTAAATTTGAATTGAACATTTTTTTCACTTCTTTTCTCGTGAACGAATAGCATTTACGCAAACTGGAAGTTGGAATATCTGAACAATTCACGTGCAATGAAATTGCTCCAAGCAGTTGTGGTATTATTTGGACTAAATGTCCTGATAGGTAATTAAACACTATTTATTTAGAAATACAATATAATATAGCGCAACACCACTGGCAAGATTAAAATATGTATGTGGTATATAGGTTACTACTACGGAGAGGTTGATTTTCTGCATGAAAACGGAGCATTGCTTTTGTGTGAAGCTTTTGCTATTCAGATTTGTTACTATGTTTTTATATTCCCAGAACAAAAAGGAAAACAGGAAAGACCCCTCAGAAATCATATGTACATTATTCAATGTAATTCGTCACGTGAAATAGAACCATCCCGCGGCGAATAAACTCTATATATCTATTTTTTCTGCTTGGTGAAAAATGAAGCTGCATTTCTATATTAAAAGTACCATTTTTACCATATTAAACCATGTTGCAGATACTGAAACGTTAAGTCAGCTGATTCTTCCAACCTGACCATTACTTTTAAGAAATCGAAGCAACGCATGCAATTTCTGTGTTTATGTTTCGGCCATCTTGATTATTTTCGAACCTTAAGCTTTCATTTTTTGAATTTAGAACATATCACTTTGTACAAAGTCTGATGATTCTCCCACAAGTAGCATGATTTTTGTTCACAATATGACTGCACTGTATTGCATTTTAATAGTTATAGTGACACTGATTTTGACAGAATAGAATTACAAAAATTTATCTAAAATGTATCTATTTAAATTAAATATTTCGAAATCACGAGCTTGCGTGTATAAAAAGTTATCTTTAAACCCACTACCAATCATATAATGGAAGAATTATTCCTCTTCTGATGTTCTATTCTGTTTCTAACAGGTAATATCGTCAATATACTTGAAAGCAGATTGTTATAATCTATAAATAATTATGACTATTGACCGGCAAGCCATTACCACGAGTAACATGCAAACTGCATGTCGGTAAAGCTTTAGATATGAAACAAAACTTTAACAATTAAGTAAGGTCCTATCAAATTATTTAAATTGTCAAGTACCCTTAAATCACTTTCTGTGTACATAGCCTTTATTAGTTACTGATAAACGGTAACAAAACTTTCGAACAGGCCAAATTACAAGAATTTTCGTTTATATGTTATGTCACCGTGAAGGTGTCAGTTTCTGTGCCGTGGTCGATGTTGAAACTCCCGAATCATCTTTAAGTAACATAATTCAAGTCCCATAATTCTTAATGAATTTTGGTAAAAGTATCTCCTGTCTTGGACTAAGAAAATTTAGGTTGAAGTTTTTCATACAAATAGCTCTCTGCAAAATTTATACAAGCTATAGGGGTGATAAAACATGGCGTAAGATGCATGTCCCATACCTCTTGATTGTAATTTGATTAATTTATGCCCCTTTTAATTAAACTCCAAAACTAATAGTGATATTTGTTTGAACCGCCGGGTGCAGTTGAGCAAGTTCACAGCATCAAGTCCTATAACTTTTACATGAATTTGGATATATACCTTTTCTTAGAAAATCCGCCTTCGAATAGCCGAGTGTGTTGTCATTAGACATCTCTTGTTATATACGTTTTAACCCGTAAAAAGGCTCATTAAATCATACATGTATATATTTTCATTGAAATGAAAACAATATAAATCATTAATTTTCGACAACAAACAATCCAGAATAATCAGCCAGATGTTTTTTTTAAGTTGATAAATCACAATGGCAGAGATAAAAATATCAACCCTGATACCTTACATTTTTATTGCCTATATTTATGTATGATAGTTGAATGTTTAATGAGGGTTTTCAAAAAAATATTGACTTTATTGAATATACAGTATACTAGTTTATCCAGGCTATGGTTTATACTTCAGTCAAGAAAATGTTTTATCGTTCATCGTCATTACTTGAGTAGAGTTTTGAAGTTCTTTTCAACGAATAGAAATAAGCCTTTTCGCACGTGTTTCACAAATACGGAAGCAAACGTGAAAGTATCAAGAGAACAAGTGCATGATAGTGGTGATTTCGTTGTCTCTAAGTCACGAGAGCCCTCTTGACACCATATACAACGTTTAAGGTCTTTTTATAACTGAAATAGGATTTTTCAGTCGACTATTCTACTCACCCGGGCGTCGGCGTCGTAGTTGTCGTCGGCGACGCATCTTAGTTAAAGTTTTAAGTGCAAAACAACTATCAACCTGTATCATTATATGTAATGGATTGTTCTCAAAATTTCACACAATGCTTCCAAGTCATGGACTATATTGAAATAATCAAGTAAGATAACTCTTGGTAGAACTTAATACAAATTAAGGACCATTTTCAACTTAAAAAATATGTTAAATAATTATCAAACTGCATCTCGGGAACAATTAAATGTGTTGGATTGAAACCTCACACAATTTTCATTAGCCCTACTGAAATAATCATGTTAGATAACTTTTGGTTGGATTAAATATCAATACATGGCACTGTTCCGACTAAGAAATTTCAGATAAACTATGAAGATGTATTTCATTCACAAGTACATATATCTGACTGAAACTTCAAACGAGCCATCTTTCACATCCACTGTCCATTCGAACTCTTAGTTGAAATCAATTCAAATTATGGCCCTTATTTGACTTAGAAAATTTAGTTGAAGTTCCACATGCAAGTTGTTTTCATTGCCATAATTAAATTTTGATTTTTAATAAATTGTATTCTAATATGCTTGTCTCTGTTAAAACACTCTTACGCTAGAATGACGTCACGTTAACGTGCGGTGACGTCAAAGTTTTTGTTGCGACCAAGAAAGAGCGCTCCTATATTTTATCTACTGTTTTAGATTAAGGGCATATTAGAATCGAAATAATTTATAGCACAAACGTGTTTTAACACTATACACTCGGGTAGTAATACGTCGTACAAATAACTTCACTCGGGCTGCGCCCTCGTGAAATTATTTCGCCCAACGTATAACCGCCCATCGTGCATAAATAGTGTTAAAACACTCTTTTGCTATAAATTATTTCTTAAATAAAATAATTAACACAGTTATATATATTTTTGCCAAGTTATGGCCCTTGTTTGAAAAGTTAAGTGTGGTGTCTTATGAACAGCTCTTGTTATGTCAATGTTATAATACTGTTTTATGGTATGTCGAAATAATCCCAAGTTTTTAGTTATGGGGGAAGTCCCCATTAAGCTGACTTCCTGCAAGTTAGCAGACATTTTGCTTTAACACCCAGCCATCATAACTTTAAGAATTTGTATGGCGTATGTGAAAAGCCACGATGGTCATAAATACAGGAATATTAATCAAAGACAACATCGACAGCAACCTGTTTGCAATCAGAAACAATTGGATCTATCAAACCCCACCAAACCTAGCAATTATTTCTCTTGGCCTTGGCGTGGGTAGGCACGTCTTAGTACCATAAACGAAGATAACATTTTGGTGTGTGCAATGTGTTTGATGTAAGGGTTCCATTTAAAGCATGTGAAAATGAGATTCTTTATAATAGCTTATATTATTTCAGGATATTTTGTGCATTTTACAGGTCAGTACATTTGGATATCATTTTTAAACAATAATTTTATAATACTTTGAAAGTTTAACTTGTACGTCGTTAATTTTTTCTTTCGTTCACTTCTTAACTGCAAGTGGTGAAAAAGGTAAATAACTTTTAAATAAGACTTAATACAATGAAAATTTCAGAAAAGGAGGTAAAGGAAGTTCCCATGTAATGTTATTCCACATTCAAAATTTATGAATTAAGACATTTTTGTGAAGGGCTCATCGGTTTATCTAAAAGCAGAGAACAATCAAAAGTTTTCAGTTCAAGCTGGCTACAGATTCATCCTCTAATCTCAAATTCATGTTGGTAAGTTTTCGGTTCCTTCTTAGGGGAAAAGTAACTGGTAAGGAATCCTGGAATATGGATTAACTGACCGATGCACACATAACTAAACTAATGTTGAAAAAATATTTTAAGAGAGATTGAAGTCATTTAGTGCAGTTATATCAACGAACGTGTTGCAAGCTGATTTGGGATGTTGAACTTTTATTTTTTAACCTGTATGTTTTCTCCTAAAAAGTAACTATGACTGTGTACGTAAGTGTATGAAAAAGCATATGACATAAGTGAAAATTATAACTAGCTGTTCCTCTCATTCCACTAGCGAACGAAGGGGCGTTAGGCGCACCGGCGTCCCCATAAAACTCTGTCAAGCATTAGGTTTTTACATTTTTCTGTGTAATTAAATGTAAATTTAAAAATCGCTCCCCCACTCCAAACTTCGAATCCCGGACCATCTCCTACATCAACCAGTTAGTCAGCGTAACACCTTGTTTGCACTTTCTGATAGAAGACCGTGACTGCTTGAAGGCATGGTATGACTAGGACAGTGATGTTATGCTTAGATAGTTCTTTGAATATCTGACCTGAATTATAAAAGCTTATAAAGCAAGTGCACGAGCGGTACATATACAGAGTGGAACCAAGCAAAATTATAGCAGACTCGGTTTAACTTAGTCTGTCCATCAGAGGTATAGTATGTTGCAAAATTAATATACCATTTAAAATTAATTGATTTCTACTTTGCAGTTGCACAAAATGAACACAATCAGACAGGGGGTCTTCGATGTTACTCCTGTGCATCAACCGGAGGAAATAACTATTGTGAGGACTACAATACCTACAAACAGGCAATGGACGGAAAAGGCTATGAGAAAGTGAAGAAGGATTGTACACCTCCTTACAACGTAACATGCATGATAGAATCATTCGAAGTTCTTGGTAAGTACAGGTCGTCTACAACGGTTTAACGCACATGCACGTTTTTGCGTGCTTTGGGCCATAATATCATGTTTTATCATAACCACAATAATAGTTCTCCAACAAAGCTGTTATAAAAAATCCATATAATATTTACAGTGGAACAAAAGGAATATAAACCAATAATTTACGACAACCAACAGTTCAGGATAATCAAACAGATGTATAGAATTGACGAATCACACAAGAAGAGAAAATATATCAGTACATTTTTGTACTTCCTGATACCTTATCATTTTATTGTACACATTTATTTATTACTGTTGAATGTCTCATAAGGGTTTTCAAACACATCCAGGGTATGGTAAATATTTCAGTCAAGAAGATGTCTCATCAGTTTTATCAGTTGAGTAGATTTTTGAGGTTATTTTTAAAGGAATAAAAATGAGCGTTTTTGCACGTGTTTTACAAATATGGAAGCAAAATTGCCCTTAACTTTAAAGAGTATGTGTATGATAATGGTGTTGTCTCCGTTTATTCGGAGTGTGTCAAGTCACGAGGCCCACATCTGACGCGATGAACAACGTTTTATTTCTATAACTGAAATAAGATTTTTCTGTCGACTATTCTACGCACTCGGACGTCGGCGTCGTTCGTTGTCGTCGTCAGCGTAAGATCTTGGTTAAAGTTTTAAGTGCAAGTTCATGCAACTTCATCTTAGTAATAACCATATGTACTGGATTGAAACTTCACACAACCCTTCCCAGTCATCAACCCTACAAGAAAAACAAGAAAAACAACAAAAACAGTTAGTTAACTCTTGGTTAAATGAAATTCTAATTTCTACCCTTTCTCGACTTAGAAAATTTTGCATGCAGCTGTATTTCAGGAACAATTATATAATAATTAGATTGAATTGAAAACTTAACTCATTAAACCTATTGAAATAACCAGTCTGTATTGATTTAATTTCTCACTTGACCAGTTTCTAGACATCTATTTAGTGTGGCATCATTTCGTCAGATAGGTATTTTAAGAAATAATTACCTTTAAGAAGGTACAATCTGTTTGGACATTTTTAAAATGTACAACTGTAGAGATGAGCTCAGAAAGAAAACGTTTGTTTTGATATACTATTAAACATAAAAAACACTTTTTATTGTATAAGGATAAGGTGAATATGCATGTTTATAGACCTGACCAGATTTGGATATTCACTGATATAATCAAGTATTTCGTTTTATGACTTCACAAAATATAGCAGTATGATTATTATCTAATAGTGAGATAAAAGTACGAGTCATGAAGTAAAAATGTTTATATTATCTAGAAATAAATAACCATCTGAAAGATTAGTTATCGACTTTGATAGTCTAATGCAAAACATGCGATACTAAATTTGCGGTCTCTTCCTTCTGTCAATTTTAAAACAGATATCTTAGATATATACTTGTAAACATAAGTACTTATATTCTTGTTGACAAGGATTTCATTTGCATTCCCTGAAAGATAAAACAAATGAGTATAAGGGCACACCTATTACAAATCCATATCAATATTGAAAATATGTGCTACATGTTTACTAACGAAAGTACAGACAGTATAATATCTTTGACGTTGTACTTGAGAGATAAATTCTACATTGTAAATACTTATGGTAAAGTAAGATACAGGTCGTATAGATACATAGATTCTTTATTACCTCCACAGGCAGGAGAGTAGCATGGCATCAATTATATGTTCAAAATGTTCAAACAATAATCTGTACAAATGAGTAATACAAATAAATATACAAACGAAATACACACAAGTACAATTTAGTATGATAGAATAAGCTCAACTCGAAAAAGTGTTTTTTTGTTGGTTTTGACGTCGCCACATGGCCAGCTTTGATGGTTGAGGAAGAAGCCACACACACACGCACGCACGCACGCACGCACGCACACACACATTCCTCACATGAAGAATTCGATGCCCCGAGCGAAGCTTGACGAAATGAAATTGTACCGAAAAAGCAAATTCTCCAATTACAAACATTTTGAAAAACTATACTAAACATTATATAATCAATATGGCACAATCATGCTACAATTAGATATTTACAACATATGGATGGTTATCACCTTTGATTTCATGCATTGTTGCAACGAAATACAAGACATAAATAGCATAATCCATAAATAACCTTCAAATGAATTCCTAGAGAAAAGGCGACTTACATATCCCATACCGTTTTTCGCACAAATCTAGGAGTTATCCATATATACAATACATAGACATGTATATCAGTGAGTTTTTCGTACATCTAATATGATTATATTTTCGGTGCAATATAAACCGGATAGTAAGACCATGTTTCGAGAGCAGTACAAATACCATGTCATCTGCGAAAATGGGGCTGCTAATATTCATATTATACATGCAAAATTCGAGTTTTAAATGTTCAAACTCTAAAATTGTTCCATTGAAGTATAGGCTGTGGAGAATAGGAGAGCTCTTCCCGCCGTGTCTGGTTCCCCATTTTATTTTGAACCAATTTGAAATAAATGATTGGTTGCGTACATAACTGCGCGTATTTCAGTACAGGTTGATAAAATCTCTCAAACTTAAAGTTTCGGTTTCACTGTGATGTACTTGTGCACAAAACCATCGTGGCATACCCCATCGAAAACTTACCTACAATTAAGGTAGCAGATAATGCCTTACTATGATTTTCTTTGGCGAAAATTATTGCTTCACGGAGACGTGCATCCAAGATTTTGTTGAAAACCACCTTGTTGAGAGCTGAAATTTGATAACATTTTAGTTTTTGACCGATGAAGGAGGACATTAAGTTCAAAAAGCTTTAATATTGTAGATGGTAAATAATTGCTCTGTTTTTGTTGGGGTCGTCTTCTTTTCACCCGTCTTTATGCAAGGTTCTATTACTCCTTTGTTAAAGGCTTTCATTTGATCGAGTATCGATCGTGCCGACAAGAGGATCATAATTCTAATGAACTTCGACCGCTCTTGAAGAATAAAACCTGGCGCAGACATTAATTTATGAATATTGCTATAAAGACGAAAATTGTTTAGAAAATTTATCCAAAACAACATTGTATGTCACTTGTATCTGTGATTTATGTGGTGATTTGTTAAAAAAAGGTTCCCGATTCTTGTCATATATTTAGGCCTATGATGTTTATATATTTCTTTCAGGTAACACGGTGTCCCATATACGAGGTTGCAGTGACGGAATACATTTCTCCTTTTCTTCAAATCTCCAGGCAAACAGAAGTGCTTACGAGCGACTGGAAAAACTCACGACAAACAATGAGACTGCGTGCGTCTGGGATGGTCAAAATCAAGTCTGCTTGACCAAATGTGATACAAACTTTTGTAATGGCCCTCAACTCGAAGAAGTCATAAATAACGCCACTGTCACCAAAGTTTCCTCATTGTTAATGCTTTTGGTAATATTTGCAAGCACAATTTTTCAACGGTAGAACAATTACAAGCCGCCGGATAAACAGTTTTAAGTCGCAAGTCTGAAATTTACCAAATAGAATGTGACATTCTCCAAAACAGACACTTTCTTGATTTACGACGTTTAAAATTCTTGCAAATTACTTTTGTATATCATTCAACTTCCATCGTTCATATATTTATCAAAGTTCATGTCTTCCCGTAATTTACCTACGTAATTTCTGTTTGCATGTCTGTAACAAATGTTAGCTCATTCTACCACTCATAATTCATCTACGTAATTTCTGTCTTCATATCTGTAACAAATGTTAGCTCATTCTACCACTCATAATTCATCTACGTAATTTCTGTTTGCATATCTTTAGCCCATTCGACCTCTCAAAATCCTAAATTTAGTAACCCTTTCTGGAGTTATGTGAGTGATGAATCCAAGTCAAGTCTTTTCCCGATATCTTACTTTTTGCTCAGTTATCTGCCTTTAAGTATACTACCAAAATTGCCTTTGAAGGTCATATGAAGTCGTATCATAGCAACACCTAGGCATGATGCGTGTTATTTTAGAAGAGTAAAAGGGAAAGGGAAGGGGGCGACTGTTTTGTTCGTGCATTGCTTCTATCTATGCAACTGAAATACAAACTTGAAAAAAAAAAACTTCACAGAGCCAGCCACGCTTCCATTCACTTATTCGCCCGTCCTTCCAATATCATTGCAAATTTATTAACCAGATTTTTTTTTATCAAAACCTATGGAGATTTAAGTTAAATATTTATAATTCATTTGTTATGTTGTAAACATTAAACTGTTAGTGTTAAAGTGATATTATGCGCATTTTACTGTATATACATGTAGTGTGTTTTTGATGAATGTTTCTTCAAAGAAATTTTCAGTTGCTGTGCATTTAAATATGTAAGCTTAACAACAATGCCGTATAAAGTATTTGAAATTGATATTTAAGAAGTAAAGAAATCGAACTTATGAAATAAAAGTTATTTTATTCTTTTATGCAATGATGGTAGAGATTTCTGAAGTTAAAGGGATGTAACTCCTACGTGCAGTTTGACTTTTCCGTTGAAACAAGAAGTCATATTTGGAAAGTTATTATTTCGTACTGGTAACTGGAAGAGTTTGGTATGTTGGGTTAAAAGCTATAATTTCCTCCACCCTTTTGACACACACATCTATTTCAGCTGGATTTTTATTTGAAAATGCGTATAATTCCACTTTAACCAGATCATGAAATATTTATATTAAAACTAAGTTTTAATAAAAGTAAAATGTTCCAGGATATTTAAGTTAAATCGAAGATAAAATAAACGAATAAACACATTAGATGTAATAAACTGTGTGTTTTTATTATCATTAATAAACCAGATTTATAAAGCGCCCTTTTCATAATAAATACGTTCAAAGGCGCTTTACATAGCTCAAAGGCAGCCACCCAGGTTACCAAATTCATCCTCTACTAGTATAGACACGGAGCAATCTGACCAGAGGGACAGAGTGAGACAAAGCGTCGAGTGCGCAAGGTCTTGGTTTAAGGCCTAATTATATTAGAAGAACTAGCGTGGGAGCCATCTGGTCTAGTCGCGTAATGGCGGATAGGTTTTTGAACACTAATTTTTCACTTGGCATTGCCACAGAGATCTAAATTAAAGCTGTTATTTGTTAATTTCATTGTGAATGTTTGTTTGACATTTTGGTAAAACAGTGGGAGAGTAGGTTGTATTTGGTGAAGTGAAACTCAATTTTAGTATGAGTAGCACTTCCAGGTCACAGCAGTGTGGTTTTGATGTGATTTTACAGTAAGCAAATCGTGGGCTGAGCGCTAAACTATTGTAACTGTATATAAATAAAGAACAATATACAATATTTTCGCGCTCAGTCCTCGAAATATGACAAGAGAAATCCGTCTTACAAGATACATGACCCCTATTTTTCTCTTCATTTTATATCGGTTTTATCAAAACTCTTTAAAATGAGGTAAGGATTTGTTCTCTGAAATGAGTCTATAGCTACGTTTGGTAGCTCTTTAGAAATGTCAGTTTTATATAGAATATCTAGAGAATACCATTTAGTGTAGATGTTGGATGTAAGAATGGTACCAGAAATTCCATTGCTTTTTATTCTTGGTACGCCACAAACCAACTACGCGCCCTGAAAATTGCTGGAAGAACTAATCACGACACAATAGGTGTCTGCGCTTACCAGCAACACTTACAATGTATTTGAGTAAGGTATAAGTCGTTTGGCGCATAGGTGCAACAAAACAATGTACAATATCAAAAGGTCCATCTTACGCAACGTTGTAACTACATGTGACCTCTATGCCTACATGTTGCGTTACAATATCACACACTACACATTCAGTTATATTAAAATTCAGTAGAAAGGACATTAATGCTTAAATAAGATATGTAAACGACGGCTACTGTTTTTAGAACATAAAAAAGTAGTTCAGAACTGTTTAACATCCGTTTGTATGTACATAGTTCCGCATATCTTACATTTATTGGACCAGCCATTCATGAGCTGGTATCGCAATTAGACAACTTCATAAATATAATTGCATAACATTTTGATTTCTGCTACGGTTTAATAATTGTGTATTTAAACATACGGATCTATTAACTTATGAGATACAACCTTTTTACCATTTCATAAGTTGGACACTTAAAAGCAAAATGAAATGGAATTCATCTTCAGTGTCGTTTGTATTACAAATTTGACAATACCTTTTCTAATTTCTCACTTGAAAATCTACCTGTTTGTATTCTTAGGCTATGTACAGAGATTCGTATTTTTGTTAATGCTATTCTAAATTTTCTCGAGACGATATTTTCTAAGTAAGATTCCAGTAAAAAATTAATTCCAAGGGATTATACAATGTAAGTACATTATTCGAATCTATACTGGCTCTCCATTCTTGTATAATATTCTCGTCGAATAAATCTGTTAAAAAACATTTAAAAACTGAAACTGGTTTATATATTTGTAGGGTATAACCATATATCTAAAAAGCCATTTTTTCCAAGCTAATTTCGTACTTGTGTGAACCAGTTAGTGCATCCCAGATCGTGCTGCAAAGTTCAAGTTTATCTTTAATTGCTCAGTATGTATTTGATACATAAACATAAAAATGAATTCAAATAATAAATGAAAGACACATGATCACTGCTTATTATAGCCACATACACAAGATTGTGCTGTTTAGAAAATCGGGCATATTGCCACAGAACTTCTGTTTTATGTATAACGATTGTATGAAGCTTTAAATATGTGACGCACCATGACATTTTGGGTCCAAATTCGGCGTTACGTCATTTGAGAAAACATCAATTAAAGTTACGTCACAAAAAAAATGGTGGACGTTACAACGTGTTCGCGGCAATTAATGCATTTCTTGTTTTCAATAATACTCTACCTTGCCACAAGAAAAAAATGAAGTGACATTTATAAACATTTCCGTGTTTTGCAATTCCGTTTCTTTAAAAAATTTAAATGATTGATAATTTATCGCCCTTTGAATCGACACGCCATTTGTAAACATCGAAGGTCGCGGAGAAAATGAAACTACCAAAAACACAGGCACTTGGTTGCACTGATGGTATGTTGAAAATTCGCTTTTTAAAGAATCTTAAAAATTTGGTCTCAGGATAGATATAAAGATAAGGTATTGCACTCCGCATTATCGGCCATTATCGGCAACGGAACTACGGTCGACTGGTTTTGCAAAGGGTTTAGTAAGCCACTAATTTATCGTGGCGTGGTAACTAGAACTACCTAACTTATTTCATGCGTTAATATTACATATTAACTCTGTATTACTAAAACAGATCAATGGAAAAGACTGTAAAACGAACTGGAGTTACATGTCGATTTTTGCCTACAGAGCCAGAACCATAACACAGACACGTCGACAAAGATTGTACAAAATTATCATTACAATTTTTCACAGAATTCATGATGGACTCCAGAAAATTTATAGTTTTAACATGACATCACCGTACGTTAGGGATTCTAACTGACCAATCAGAGAGCTGCATTTTCGAGCACATGCCAGTTTCTACTTGGGTATAACGAAGTATATTTACAATGAAAATAAAGTGACTAGAAATAAATATCACACTATTTTAGATATCAAATTAAGATTTTTCAATGCACATGCTTCAGACGATGCTACAAACAACAAAACTTTGAATTTTGTTCAAATATTATATGGATTTAATACCTTTATTTTAGTTTAAAGTTTGAGATTTTACAAAGGGGTCTACGATAAAGTCCGGTGAATGTAATAATCACCAAAGTGGAAATAATTATCATTGCGCAATGTTTTGGACATGATAAAATTATGAATGGTAATAACTGATTTGGTCTATTGCTGTACAGTTATTTTTTCCTGTCTCTTGACATGGTATTTTTCAAACATCTGATGTTGTTGGAGGAATACATAAGGTGTGCCTGCAGGTATAACTTCATTAGACACCTGGGTAGAAACACCAACCTTCCATGTACCAGGATAAATTTTTCAAGCGAAAGATTTCTACACCAAAGCAGGACTTATAATCCACACTGGTGAAGAGCATGTAAATGTAACTCCTCAGTTATGATGATGGGTCTGTGTAAATATTTACTTACCAGCAATATGTAGGGTTATGGAATAACCTTTTTGACATTTCACTGGTTTAAGCCCACAAACACTATAATAATCTATTTCTTTTTTCAAATTTAAAATAATAAATCCGTATTTAAACAAATCAGCACTTTATCTTAGACAAAACTGACTTCAAAAACTTAAATTCTATAGCCTTCTGAACATTGCCTCCATAATATCTTAAATTTCCATCGATAAAATGGATATTCTCTAATTGCTAGCTAACCTAAAACCAGACAAAGCTGCAGGACCAGACCATTTTTTGTCCAGTTGCCTCCAGGAACTTAATGATGAAATTGTTGATGTTCTACTGGTAATCTTCCGACGATAATGTAGTATACATATACCTTATTATGATTCAATTCTGTGGATGGAAAGAAAATCCTCCGGGAAAATCTTAACAAGCTAGAACAATGGAAAATAAGTGGGACATGGAGTTAATCCTTCTAAATTAGGCACTACATGTCACAAAAATCAAAGCTGTCATCAAAACCAAATATTTACTCCATGGCTATATTTTATAGTTAATTGTCAGTGCAAAATAGTGTGACAGATGTAAAATCCCACCTTAAATATCTTTAAATGCTAATAAACGCTTAAATTTTCATAATCATTGCAACAAAAAACGAAAACGTCAAAACATAAGCATACAAATACTTGTCCGTCCACAGCTAGAATTGCATATACTATCTTGTCCCTAAGTAATACTATGGATAACCTTGACCTTGTAGAATAACCTGACCACAAAGTTTCAGATGTACTGTGGAATAATCTTGACCACCCTGACCTTGCAGCTTTCAAAGTGGTTGTAGCAACCAAAAAGTATATGTACTAGACCAGAGTGCTATGGGTTTTTTTTATCTTTTAATGCTTATTCTTTTTTAATCACACTTACCATGCTAACATTCCTTTAGCCTTTTCATTTTAGCTGATGTCGGACCCAACAGTCTTTTAGAACTCTTTTTCAACATAACTAGCAAGTCGACGTGTATCCATGTCTCTATCAGTCGAGAGATGACTTGACATTATGAGAGAGGAGAGGAGAGAGAGAGAGAGAGAGAGAGAGAGAGAGAGGGAGGGAGGGAGAGAGAGAGAGAGAGAGATTTTTAATACCTGCCTGCAGCCACTTATGAAGTATATACCTACCTTTCATACAGAAATACATTTTCAATTTTTATAAATTAAATATCTGACATGTGCATTGTGAATAAGTTCTTTTTCTATAATTTAATGTTGTGAGCTTGTTTTTGACCTTGTGTAACATTTTTATTACATAGTTTAAAAAAAAGACAACAGTCTTCATCAACTCTCAAAAGCCGGAAATAATTTAGTGGTTCAAACCTTTTCATTACCGTCATACACCGGTCATCACTTCCGTTGCCTCGTCAGATATATACCTTATATGTAATAATATACCAAAACCTAAAATTTTAACTTTTTTAATAAAAGGGATTCACTTACAGTAAATAATGTTTTTGAATACAGGGAGCACTGGTGCACGTATTAAAACCAACAAACAGTAGGTACAGGCCAATATAAGAAAAATACTATCAGTGCAACCAAGTGCCTGTGACCAAAAACAATTATTTGATGATTTATTTCGATTGTATAAAGAATGACAGTTAGTGAATCTCAAGGTAAGTAAGTATTTAAGCGATATGTAGTGTTAAAATATTATTTGAGTTCATATCGACAGTTTTGTCCGATATCTTTTCCAAAAATAGCCCGGATTTGACACTAATGGCAGATTCGAGGTAGATTTAGCGCAGTTCACATTTCATTTACAAGTGTCAATATATTGTAGACTATATTTTATTTACTGAATCTGCCATGAATTCAACTTTTTTTAAATCGGTTTTGACTCTTACTCAGTAGAATCCTGTATGCAAGACAATTACAAGAAGTATTCAGTAGAATCATTTGCAAGACAATTACATGAAGACCTTGTGACTCTGGGTGCCAGACAAAATTACAACAGTCAGTCATAATGTTTAGTTACATATTAAAGTTAAAGCCCTGATCATTTTATAAATATAGCCATGCCATGAAAGTGACTGATAAAAAATAGTTTGAAACACATCTATTGTCAGCTTCAACCACTAATTTTTACATGTAATGTCAAATCAGTCCATACATAAAACTTCTACAAGGCATAAATATTGTTTTTTACTTGGAAAGAGACAGTTTTTTTCCAAAGCTTTCATGTTAAATTTGCATACTGTTCACTTGGCCATTATTTCTGGATTCCTCACCATTTTGTATGTTCTTGGCAAGTGACTAAAAACCACTTAGTAAAATAAATAAACTTTAGATACAGTCTGTTTTGAAAGCCTTGCCAGGAATTCAAACCTATTACTCTTTTTATAGAAGTCTTGTGCTAAATAAGTACTGAGCTAACTGCCCAGGGCATTTTTATCTCACAGTTCAGCCTTTTCAGTATTTTTTTTCATTTTACAGATCAACCATGAGGATTGTTTGGCTTGATGCAATGACCTTAAACAGTGAAATGATTTTCAGGAAGGTCTATACACAACAAGCTGGCTTTATGGGGGTTTGTAAATTTCTTCATACATTTTTACACTTACTATACAGCTATTCTAAGAAAGATAAAGACATTAAAGTAGCATAAACATAAATGATCTATTTCATTCATAACATTTTAAGAGAAATGATTTTGATTATAGACCCATTCAACAAATATGTGTAATATATTAAGAAGTGAATAAGTAACGACATACAATAATTGAATATATCAAAGTATGTATTTTTTCATATTTTCAAAATTATTTTTACAGTATTTGTGTTTACATTAAGTTTGATTGCATGAATTGTATGTCTAGTCTGTAGGAATCTTAGCTAGTTTATGTATTCTTGAAAAGCTACTTTTTCTGCATGAATACTGTAAGATTCTTAGATGAGTTTATACTTATCAAATCTGCTTTCAGTCAGCTTTTAACAAAAAGACTCTCTTAAGCTTAAAAAGATGCTTTACAGTCTTATATTCTGTAACCTTATACTAATCTTATTAAAATGAAGTTCTAATGTTGATGAGTTTTTGTTTTGCAGAGATGAAAGACTTATGAATATGTAAATGGGAAATGAAACAGAAGGAATTAATATGTTCTACTGATCATCCAGCTGAAATCATGCCTGTGGAATAGAGGCAGTCACAAATACTGATATGAGCAAATAACTCCATATTGCACAAATAATGTCATGTTTTCTGCCCTCATGACCTGAAAAAGTTAAAAATTCTAGTTCAAATTACACATTTGTTTAAAGAAAAAGTAAAACTTAGTCAGTTGTGAGAAATATTGGGTAAAAGTAGTGTTTTGATGTCATGACAGCTCTGAAGTTGTTTGAGAAGCACTATCTTAATTGTTCTAACAATACAGAATTTAACATAAATTTTCCAAAACTGCATGCATGAAAAATAAGACATGTCTGTTGAATGAATCCTAGTTGTTTCAAAACTACAACAATTTGTGACATTAAAGCACAACCTTTGGAGGAAACATTTTTCACATAAAAACTGCCTTGCCAGTGTGAGTGCAGGAAGGATTTTTCCAGAAATGGCAGAAAACTACCAATATAGCAGACATATTTGTTACTGGCTGAATATAATATATTTTATTTCAAAGAATTAATCATGTTAGTCCATGGTTATAATTGTGTTAAAAGATATTTTTACATGACATGACCTTTGCAGAAATAGCTATTTTTTGCAAAACATTGTGTGTTGCCATGGTAACACAAATTTGACTTAAATTTAGATTTGTTTGATTATGTAGACAGCATGTGTCTTTTTATATTCTGCTAATCGGACTATGTTCTGCAAGAAAATATCTTTATGTGTATCCATCAACAAAACATGTACATAACACAAATCTGTCATAAAATGGCCCGAGTGTAATGCAGGTAGGCATATCAGGAAAATATGTAGTTCTGAAAGACAAGTTATATTACATAAAATGATGTTTGTTTTTTTATAAATGATCATAATTGACCATTTGTGGGTGTAAAACAAATGTATACTGAACAGATGCTAAATGAATGTTTGATTCTTTCTGGAAAATTTACAAAAAAAACTACTATTTTAAGAAAATAGTGTATTGTTGCCATGGTAACATAATTTAACTTTTGAATTATTTTGGATATCATCATATGTAAACAACATCTTTCTTGTTTATATGTTATATATGTTAAGCTGTATTATGTTGTGAATATATTTTCATATGTAATAATTGCATCAACAAAGCACTATGTTATTACACAAGCCTGCCTTAAAATGGCAATGTTGTAAACTGAGAGAGATGTTTCTGAAAATTATGTATTTCTCAAACCATATTACATTAATTTTCACGGAATGATGTCTACTCTCTTTACTTTTAAATAAGAAAACAGACAGCTTTTGATGTAAATATATGGAAAAACACTTCCAATATTCAATTTATTACAAAGAAATTGCCAAAAATGTTAGTATTTTTGTAAGAAAATACCACATTGTTGCCATGGTAATGTTAGTATTCTTTTAGAAAATACCACATCGTTGTCATGGTAATGATTCACTGATCAGTAATCTAAGTCTTTTGAAATTTTAGCAAACTCACAGTTGATAATAACAGTCTAATAATTTATTTTCTTGCCTGATATTCTTTCTTACTGTTTAATAGATAAGGTGTCTATAATAATAAGATTAATGTCCTAGTTTTTGGGATGTTGTCTAATTTGATATCAAATAAATTCTGTATCTTGTTCAAAAGAATGTCATAAACAGTTGTCTGTAAACTGTTAGCACACTAGAAAAAGTTAATTGTGTATTTATTTCACATTCTATGTAATTTATTGCCAGATTCATCAAAAGACTGTTAAAAAAGAGGTTAAACAACAGTGGTTGCTATAGAAATGATTTTTAGAACATAAATATTTTTATACTACATGAAAGAAAGAGACAAAAAGAAATACATTCCATTAATTGCATGTTGCTTTTGTTATTTTATCATGTATTTTATCTTGATATTATTTAAATATGGTGTCATTATTAAGATATACTGCCTCAATTTTGATACAGTTAGACAAAAACATGGTGTCCGAAAAGTGGTAATATCGCCATGACAACGACTGATTTTTGTTGTCAAATTGAAGATTTTTACTCAGAACGGGTCAGTCTGTCAGATTAGCCCAAAACCCCATTTTTGACCAAAATTGCATTTGGACCCAAAATCTCATGCTCTGTCACATATCTGGGCGTGCTTTTTACCTCAGATGGCTCATACCACGAACATGACAAACTGTAAGCTGTGCAAGCTTTAAAGGCGATATTCAAAATGAATAAATATTTATACAAATTTACAGAGTTGTCACCTATGCCAATTTCAACGTATTCTTTAGAGGTGTGGGGTTTCTATAAAGTTTCACTGGTAGAAAGAACTGTTCTTTAGTTAGTTTTTGTAAAAGACTGTTTGGTGCTAAAACAACACAAAATGAATTTGTATATGACGAACTTGAAAGAAAAAGTATAGCTTCATATATGATATAATAGGATTTTCATAATTATGAAATATTGTTAAAAATATGCACATGCATAGAAGTTAAATATATTAAGCAAACATACTTAATATTAAAAATGACACTATTAATGACCACAATAAAACAAATTAGGTGACAAATGTAAAGCGAATACATGTACTTGTAAAGATAGGGTTTGTACATGTATGACTGAATCAAGGTGTCGAAAACAAAATATTTTATTTTCATTCTAATGCAAAGAATAAGAGACCTGAGGCTGATTGATTTTAATAACATATTGGAAGAATCAACAAAAGCTACATTCTTAAAAACAATAGTAAGCTTCAGTTTTAGTTAATACTTAGATGATATAACAATCCGTAAATATAGAATAGCTTTATCACGCTTAAGAATGTCGTCTCATAGATTAGCTGTTGTGTCTAGTAGATGGAGAAAGCCGGTTTGTGTCCCTTTTAATGAACGTATATGCCCACTTTGCAACTTTCTAGATGTCTATTTGTACTTTAATGTAACATATTCAAAGAACTGCGAATAAAATGTAGGCCCTATCATAAAATTATTGAAACCATCCTAGTAATTTTAAATTTACTACTTTAGTGACAAATGAAAATGTATCAGAAATAACGAAATCTAAGTTTGTTTCATGAAACGCCAAGAGCTGCATAGTTCACTATAGTCTTAAGCATATGTTATAAAACTCATCATAAACTGTTGCGACTGTATATATAGACATTTTTACCGCATGATTGTTTCCTGATACACGTATATAGAATGTGTTTTGCAAATTTTATGTTAGTTAATGTTTTAAATATAATAAGCTATGTATCAGCTGTTTCTTAGAATGATCAAATTGCTGAAAAGTCCTAATCTGTTTGTTAATATTATTGCTTATCATCATTGTCGTTTCGATAGGACACTTGCGCTCTTGTTGATGGTACATATACATAAGATTTGGAGTGATTGTTGTTTATTTTCTTTCTATTAAAGAGTATTAAATTGTATAACAGGATGTTTTATCTTATTTTAATACTTTGTATTATACTGCCTCTCCATAGCGAGATTTCATGTGAAAGTATGCTTTATTTATGTTTTGATCTACTAGTATTTAAATGCTAGAAATAAAATCATAAATCCTACTAAAGAGTATCTTGCGCAAACACCAAGCTTTCTCACCATCTTGTCATGCTTTGCAATGTTTTTCATAACTATGTTATATTGATGCATTGTCAATGACCCTTTTGAGAGTTTTAGTAAAAATAAGCATTCTTCTTCCTCCTGTTGTTCGAAGACACCTTGGGCATTTTGTAACTGTGAAATCGCAATAGTGTAAAAATCATTTTGAAAAATACCAAGCTGAACATGGGAATTGGTAATTAGGTACTTTACGCCCCGTGAAATAATTTTGGTGTTTTGTTTATCGGTGTTAACAGCCTGCAGGCCACCACACATCAAAGATTTGAGAATCAAAAAGAACATACGTACATCTAATATCATTTTGATTCCAGTCGCTAATATGTTTAATGTTCCTTTGATATGTTTTCATGTAAACAAGACACTCGCAATTCCTGTGAAGAATCTTTAAAAATTACGCAAAGAGGCCAGAATACCACAAGTTCTTCTCCTATCAATGCTGCGACCTTCATGTCAAATCCATTATAACTTTATAATCAAAACTATTAAATTTACGTTTATACAAATATATTGTAAATAGCAAATACAAATTTCAACAAAATCAACTAATGAAATGATATCATTTTATTCATTTTACGATTGCAACACATTTAAAAAAAAAACACGAAAAAACACCTGAATGTTTTGCGTTTTGATAACGTGCAAATATCATTCATAAGGATAAAAAGTGGTAGATATGAAATCATTTCTGGTATATGATAAAAATCAAGCTACATTTTATTTTCTTCTTCGAGACGTCGTATTTTTGCTGTTTTTATTATTTTCCTACATTATAACGAAATTCGTTCGTTTGTTAATAATAGACATTGTGTTTCATTAATACAAAACTTAAAAGTGAAATAAGTAAGCATTTCTCTATTTACAGTGGTTTAATTCAGGTGAACGGTGACATTGTATACATAGAGAAATATGCTTTGTTATATATTTCGACAGTTCAATGCCGTGCTGGATGTATGCATATATATCGTTCTCAGAATAGTCATAAAGAAGATCGTCTTAGACGATGGGTTACACACGTCTGTCAACGCCTCGATGACTGTGAAGGCCGACTCTTGACTGGCACTCTTTAAAGCAGTCGGTGCAAATGAATAGTGTCTGCGCTCTGTGAAAAAGCCTTTCTACTTGCCCTCTTTTCTTCACGGATCTCTCTCCTGTCGTCTTCAGCGATCTTCACACCTTTCAGAAGGGTACCTTGTTCCTGCTGGCCGCTTCTTTCTACATCTACTGTGTTCCGCTCAACAATCAATTCTAATTATAACTGGGAGGCGCTTTGTCTGGGAAAGACTGTTAAAAGATGAGCAAGCTCATTAGGTGCAAAGTTCAAAAGAACTACAATTACTAAGGTTAACAACATAGATATAGATTAGAAGGTTACAGTTGCCAGACTCTCAGTGAATAGAATCAAACTGGGGCTGAACTGTATGTGTAGGGGAAGACCATTCCATGAACGAATTGTTCTTGGAAAAAAGGAGATAGAATGGTATTGCGTATGAGATTATGGGATCAAGTAGTTCAGGTTCCTTGTAGTTGTGAGGTGGTTATGTTCAACTGCAATAAGACTGTACTTAATTTTGAAAAAATATAATTAGAGACTTTTTGAGGCGGCTTTGTTCAAGGGATTGAAGCATTTGGGTGACACTGCTTGTTTGATCTTAGTTGTTACATACGTATCGAGCTGCAGATCGTTGTACTCGTTCAATTTTGTATTTTGTATGTGAGGAATTTTTGCCAAGGCTGCCATATAGAGGAACAGTATTCAAGCTGTGGGCAGACATAGGTGTTGTAAGCTGTTTCTTTTACTTTTCTATTGTTTGTTTTAACATTTCTTTTGATGAATCTAAGTGAGTTATTTGCGTTTGATGTTATTTAAACAATGTGTTTGTGCCCAACTGAGCCCTTTTAACTTAGTGTGACACCCAGGTTTTAAAACAGTTCTGTAGTTTTTAGTGCTATTTTATGGAGTGTATAGTTATAGTAAAATAGGTTTTTTTTTTTCGAGAAATTTCCTCAGAAATCCTTTATCGGGAACAAAAAAACCCCTTTGGGACCGTCCTTTTTTTAAGGCTTTGGGGAGTGGAGATCATTTTCTGGGGAATTGGGAGGCAAGGGGGGATTTAATATGACAAAATTGGGAAATACCTTTGACTTTTGAAATTAAAATTTACAGGCCATGGGTTTTAAATATTAACATGATCCCAAAAATATTTGCTTTTTTTGGGTGAAAAAAAAATGGTAAAATATCAGCAAATTGGGATGCAATTATTGACAATTTACAAATTTGTGATTCGTATATCAGCTGTTATGAATAAGTGCTTGCCCATAATGCCAAGTTATTGGTTTTGGGGGGCCCCGGGAAAGTCCCTACGCATTCACATATAAAAAGACTTAAATGAGTTCTATTACGTTCAACAGTTCTTAAGAAATAAAAAATTTTTCCCAAGTGGGGTTTTTATTCCAGAAAAAAACCGGGTGTTTTGAGTTCTTAGGCGTAAGAAAATATTACGAAGGCCGTAGGCCTGAGTGATACATTGTTTTGCAAAGAAGAAAATTTTAGGTATTTACGATAAACCACACTTTGGGGAATTTGTTATTTTGATTTTTAACACGACAAAATAGTAAACAAAAAGTGGGTTTTGAAAAAAGAAGCACCGCCTTGCGGGTGCGACGCTCATGATTTTTTTTTATAATAGAAAAATTGTCCCACCCCTGATTTTCCCCAAGTCTAAAAAGGGGGCCTCATTCTTGCAAAAAGCAGGATAGAGTTATGTGTTTTGATGTACCGCGTCCCCCCTTTTTGATGGGGAAAAACGTTGAAAATTTTAAAACCCAAAAGCTTTGATAGTTATGAGAAAAGCTGACTTAAAAATAAACTAAAAACCCAAATAAACTGATTTTTTAAGTCCAAAAGTTGCAATAATTTTTGCAAAAAAGCAGGAGGGGGGTTAGTTTCTTCCGGGACGGGTCCCCTTATGATGGTGAACAAGTTTTGCCAAATTTTAAAGCAATAGTTTGAAAAGTTCAAGAGAAAAAAATTGACCTAAAAAAAATCCCTTAAACCCAAAAAATCTGATATTTTCTAAATCCAAAAGGGGCCATAAATCTTGCAAAAAGGGAAGATGGAGTTTTTTTTCTTGCTGTATAGGTAGCTTTTGATGGTTAACAAGTTTTTGCCAAAATTTCAAAAACCCAAAATGTTGGATAGGGTTTTGGAGAAAAGCTGACCCCAAAATAAAATTAAAAACCCAAAAAATAGATTTTTTAAGTTTCCAAAAAGGGGGCCCTAATTCTTGCAAAAAACAGAATGGAGTTATGTTCCTTTCTGCAAGGTCAGCTTTTGATGGGGGAAAACAGTTGCAAGTTTCCAAAACAAATCTTTGTAGTTTTAAAGGAAAAAAAACCCGACCCAAACCTAAAAATTAACCAAGAAATCTTTATATTTTCTAAGTCCAAAAAGGGGGGGTAAATCTTGCAAAAAGCAAAAAGGAGTTATATTTTTTGCTGTATAGGGGCAGCTAATGATGGTGAACAAGTGTTGCAAGTTTTAAAACAATAGTTGGATAGTTTAGGAGAAAAGCTGACCTAAACATAAAACTTAACCAAGAAATCAGATATTTCCTAAGTCCAAAGGGGCCATAAATTCTTGCAAAAAGCAGAATGGAGATTAAGTTCCTTGCTGCACAGGGTCAGCTTATGATGGTGAACACAGTTTGCAAGTTTCAAAGCAATATCTTGATAGTTTAGGAAAAACCCTGACCTAAACATAAAACTTAACCAAGAAATCTGATATTTCTAAGTCCAAAAGGGGCCATAAATCTTGCAAAAAGCAAGAATGGAGTTATTTTCTTGCTGTAAAAGGGTCAGCTAATGATGGTGAACAATGTTGCAAGTTTCAAAACAATATTTTGATAGTTTAGGAGAAAACTGACCTAAACATACAACTTAACCAAGAAATCAGATTTTCTAAGTCCAAAAGGGCCATAATTCTTGCAAAAAGCAGGATGGAGTTATTTTTCTTGGTGTACAGGGTCAGCTTATGATGATGAACAAGTGTTCCAAGTTTCAAAGCAATACCTTTGATAGTTTAGGAGAAAAGCTGACCTAAACATAAAACTTAACCGGGCAACGCCGACGCCGACCAAGTGATGACAATAACTCATCATTTTTTTTCAAAAATTCAGATGAGCTAAAAATGGTAACTACTTTTTACGACCGTGCTACGCACCTGAATCGGTTGACGTCATTGCACGCGAGTGGTCTATTGCAGAATAACCCGAGATCGATTTTGCTCTACATGTATGTAGGTTATTCGCTGGTCGTGTTGAATTATCATTTTAACACGACCAACAAATAACCTACATACATGTAGAGCAAAATCTACACTGACGCCCGAATTTCATATCGGGTGCGTGACGTAATTCAGTGTGTGTTTTTCTATTTAGTTCAGTATTGTCAATCCTATTCAGGCTTTTGAACATATTTATGATATTTACACAATATTCATACGTGTAGATGCGTATGTAATAAAAAGGTTCTCGTTCTTCAGCGGAAGAATATTACGCTCCTGAAGTCGCGCAATATATCCGCTAGACTAGCCACTAGACTGATAATAATATACTTCTACATTTTTCCTTTTTTGACGAATTTAATTTCATAGAGACAAAAGCCAGTTATTTTAAGATTTTCACGGGGGATAGGACTAGAATATAGACTGGCTAGCACTATTTTTAATCTAAAAATGTAAAAAAGTATTCTAGTCTGGAGCTAGTCTATAATCCCCCCAAAGAACCCATATTTCCCGTAAAAAGCTAAAACCCTAAATTTTTATTTCTTAAATTCCCGCAATTTTTGAAAATTTGTGACATTAATTTTTACTTCTAACACAATTATTCCACACGAGAAATGTACACAAAAAAATTGGTTATTTCATCAAAAGTGTTACAATATAGAAATATAGCCATCTCTTTTTTTTTCTCGAAAACAATTGTTTAGACCACACTTCTCCGGTACTAAGCGATGTGCTTACACTCGTGCTCGTGTTTTAGAATGGCCGCTTTGAAAGGATGTATCTTTTAAACATATGATACATACACGAACGCACGCACGTTTTCATGCAAACACATACATACACACCAACCTAATAACAAAGAACAGGATATTTTGATCAAGCGCCTACATAAGAATGGAACAGCACTTTTTTAAAACTGAATGCTGCATGCATATATATAATTTGAGAAGTACATACCTATGCCAAGTTCAAGGATTTCTACACGAACGGTGCAATATATGGCGGTAACATATACAATGTTTGAACTTCGCATCCTTTTCACTTTTGCGAAAATTACAACATGTTTGCAGAGCATTTTAGACGATTATATATTTTTTCTTTTAAGTAATCAATTATCAAACAAAACATCCAGTACATTTTTCTATTTACAAGAAACCAAAAGATAATTAATCCAAGGTAAAATTTTTTTAAACATTATTTCAAATAAAGCCCGTGACAGAAAGGCCCCCGGGGACGAACCATTCAAACAAATCAAAAACCCTTTACAATATTTACAAATTTATTTACAAAAGTATTATTAAAATGAATAGATATGAAAAGAAAAAAAACTGATTATAAAAAAGAAAAAAAAAAGAAAGTTCATATCTTGATACAAAAATTCTTATAGTCCCTTTTAAACTACTGACACAGGTCTTTAAGTAATTGTAACTTTAAGTGCACAAACAAAAATAGCTTCTAAATTCAAAATACAGTCCCTTTAAAACCTGAAAACTTGATCCCTTGGCTCCCATGGTGGGGAGGTGTTTTCATCCCGAGCGACTTCAGAGGATAACAAAAAACTCGCTTGGGTTTACGGCACACCATGGGGGCAAAAACTCTGCGCTGGGAAAATCACATCCAGGCGATGAAGACAAGTAAACCCGGGGCTTGTTTTCCGGGTTTGACATCACCGGGGAAAAATGGGCCTGGCGGAAGAAGTTTAAAATTTAAAAAATGGAAAGCACCATAGAAAAACAAAAAAGTCAGGGCAAAAAAACTGCCCCTTTTTGGGTAAAACCATACCCCGTAGGCTCCCATAAATAAACTTTCACTTATACAAAACATATGTCTACTAATTCAAACGTCACATGTTTTAAAATACGTCCTTTTTTACTTCCTTATTACAAAGATTACTTATTTAAAAGACTAAAGTTAAATATGAAAAAGATATGAAAAGTTTATGAATGAAACTTTATAGATAGGGACTGATAAACCAGCTATTAATACAACTAAAAATTTAAAAAAAATTTAAATTTATAAATCAAACGTTATATCTATTTGGGGCTCCATATAATATCAAAGGGCCCATACACTACAACGGAAAATTAAAATTAGATTGCTATAACTGGCACACAATTAAAAAATTAAAATTAATAATTACATACATTATTTAGATTTGCCATATAGTTTTTATCCCATAACAATAAAAATGCAGTAATGGCGTTCCATAATTAAAAAAAATTTTGAAAATAATTTTTTTGAAACAAAGAAAATTTTATAAATATCATGTTCAAATTTCATAAAAATTTTTACATCTTATAAAAATGAAACATTTTAGATTCCTTTTTTCCAAAAATAATTTACAAAAGTCTAAAAAAATTTAAAAAAACATCCTGACAAAAACCGAAAACTACAAAAACCCAACAGCCGAAAAGTAAATTTTTACAAAATTTCCCTGTAGAATGAACAAAAATTTACCAAAAAAAAACCCGTAAGAAAAAATCATACAAAAACCCAAACCAAAAAAATTTTCCCCTTCCCCTCGATCGGAAATAAATTTCTAGCAAAAAAAATAATTCAGACATAGTTTTCCTTCTATAAAGTCGAAAAGGGGGGTGTGCGAAAGGGCATATCAGCCCCTTTCAAATTTAAAGGATGATGTCCCCCCAATTTACTAAATTTCATGGGATTAAAGGCTAAGCCGTGGACTCTTACTATTTCTATTTTCACGGGTTCACGATATACCCGGGGGAAAAAAACCCTATTTTTGGCGCGAATTTAAATTGACAATTTGGGGGCCCTTTAAATAGGGGTTTTTGGGGGATAAAAACAAAAAATTTAATAAAGTTTTAAAAAATTTCAACTTTCTTTTTTACTAAAACCGAATTTAAGGAAATTTAAAAATGGAAATTTAAGTTATGAAATACAGAAAAACAGAAGGTATTTCAAAGCGTAAATCTGACTTTTAAACCTCAAAACCCAAAAATTTTTTACAAAAAAGGATGAAAATCCCTTTGCTTTTTACACTACATATTAAAAAAAAAGGCCCCGTATGTAAATTTGTAAACCCCGCCCCCCCTTAAAAAAGAAAATTCAAAAATTTTTTTTAAATTAAAAGGGAAAAATAAACAAAACTGAAAATAGAAAAAACCAAAAAAAGAAAACACACCTTTCACTTTTCTGTACACAATTTTAATATAGCCACCGGGCTACACCTACTCAAAAAAACTGCCCCCAAAATTTTCTCTACCGGGAAATTTCCCTCAAATCCTGATCCTATAGGCTGTAAGGGCCAATGGCCCATCTAAATCACCCCCGGGAATTCCCTAATTTTTTCGCTTTATTCAAATAATGGGGCGGCTGATGACTGTCCCCTAATAAAAAGGGCCCTTTCCCGGGAACAAATACCGGTGAAACTTAGCACTCCCCCATACAACGCTAAACACCCCCTTCTCTATCCCCTGAGTACTTTTCCCCCCCCTTTACCCTTTTTTTTCTACTAGCATACGCTACGGGTTTTTTTCTCTCCATCACTTTCCTGAACAATACTGGGGCCTAAACCAAAATCTAAAAGGGGCATTTTCTCTCAATAAAAAAAGTCTGATCTAAATCGGGCAACTAAAAAATGGGCGGACCCCCCTTAAACCCCCCCCCTTCAAATCTGGAAACCCTTTTTTCTTGATTTTTCACCCCCCACCCAAAAGTTTTGGCGCCCCTTTTTTCTTCCAAATCGTGACGGAACTGCAATGGGGGAAAAATTTGGGGAAAAAAATTTTTTCTGTAAAACCCAACTTAACCTAAAAATAACGAAATTGCCTTCTTTTTTTTGGGTTTTTTGGGCACCCCTGTATCCGTACCTTTTTTGGGAACGGGTTCAAGGGCCCAAACATCCCCCAATCATGTGCCCAAACATTCTAACTTCTAAAAACCCTATAAAACACTTTTGGGTTTTTGCTGTTAACAAAAGCCCTTTTATTCTGGTTAAAAATTTAAAAAGGGGCTACTACATGTTCTGGCCATGTGTTTGTATACACCGGGATATCATCAAGGGAAGCATCTAGGGGCCCTGGGTTTCCTTCAAAACCTTCCGCATAGTCTACAAAACTTTGCTTTTGCTTTTATTAATAAAAGGGGCCCATTTTAAACGGAACTGGAAAAAACCCTTTTGGGGTTTTAAAAAGGGCACAGGGGTTTTTGCCTTTTAAAGACAAAGGGAACCTGCCATTTAACCTTTCCCTCAAGTCTATTTTGGGGGAAAAAATATCTTTACTTAATTTTTTTTGAAAACATCTCCTCCTTTTTTGGCATAGGTTCCGCTTTCAAAAACCCGCCCCATTTTTTTTAAACCTGGCGAAAATCTATACAAACCTTAAAACTGTTATCTTTTTTCCCTTATGAGAAAATGGGGAGGAAAATGGAGCTTTTGATGGTTCGATTACCCCCAAACCCTCCAACATTTTTTCTATTTCCTCTTTCACTACTGGCTGGAATGAAAAGGAATAGGAAAAAACCCTTTACTCTTTTTGGGATCTGGTTACAACGAATATCATGTTCAACTAATTTTAGTATTTCCGGGAATATCTGTCAGTACTCTGAAAAATTTTTTCTAAAAAAGTCTACTACTTCCTGCTTACTTTCTACTGGAACTCCGGTTTTAAACCCCTACATTTTGTACTTTCGTACCCTCCCTTTATAGGACACAAAACTATTTTCCTTTTCTACTCTACTCGAAAACTCATCATTTACTTTCTTTTGGGACCCAAATTTTCTATCTAAATCTTTTCTGATCCCCCCTCTACAATAGCTGCCCCAAACCCTTACTTAATTTTTCCCTTATCGGTATAAATTTATTTATAAACCTTCCTTTCACAGGACGTTTTGAGCATTTTTGGGCCATGAAACTTTTTTCAATTTTCCCCGTCTAAAACTATCCTGAAAATCTAGCCCAAATTTACTCCCTCTACTACTACGAAAGGGACCCTTCCAAAATGTAACAACAATTTTTTATTTTTTCTTTGGGAAAACAATACAAGCCCCTTTACTACCTCCCTTTAAACCCCCCTTCTCTAGCCCCCAAATTGAATCTTTTTGGGATCTGGGACATTTTTTGCTAACTGTTGCTGAGCAAATTTTAACACTTATCCCCCAAACCCTTTTTCTTGAAAACCCAAACATACTGGTAAGGGGTTTTTAAACCTCATCTTTCCCCTTCCGTCTTACCAGCCCATAACCCTTTTAGAAACAGTTTTGGGTCCAGGGATTTTCCCCATAAAGAAACCTCAAAGGGGAGAAAACCCAAAACCTTTTTTTGGCGGAACTTCAGGGTTAAGCAAACAACATAGCATTCAAAACCTACCCCCAATAAACTCACAACACATCCCTTTCAACATTTGCTTAAAATTTTACCGTTAAAATTTCCTTTTACAAAAACCTTTTTACCCATAGGGTGAACGTGTTTTTGGTTTAACTGCCTTAATGACAAAAAACCTACTAACTTCTCCATAAGGTCTGACGAAAAACTGCGATCCACAATGGGAAAGCTTTTCCCCGGGCACCCTAACCCTTTTAAAATACAAAATCCTTTTAATGCCTCTGCTACTCTCCCCGTTTTCAATACTAGGTAGTGCTATAGTTTTCCCGGGATATCTAGTAGCAAATCTACCAAATTGGGTCAAAATGTCCCGGGTTTTTCCAATCGGGTCATGGGTTCGATGGGACCAACGATTTTCGAAAAGAAACTCTCTTAAACGGAGTATCAATAAAAGGCTTTTTTCCCAAACGAATTTTTACAATTATCAAACCCTTTAGCTATATTTCGTTGACAAAAAATTACATGACGGCATCCCCCCCCCAAACCTTTCCCAAATTCCCTTTTGGCCATTAAAATTCCCGCCTAATACCCTAAAAGGGTTTTCCTTATCCCAAATTTGGCCCCTGACAGAAACGAATCATTCCCAACTTTCATCACAGTTTTCAAAACATTTTGGGTACAATCAACGTCACGGGGGTCTAAACTGGGGGGTATACTCTCTATAAAAACAACTATTCCTAATCTCCAAAACCTAACTAAACCCTTTTACCTCAAACACTGTTTAAATCGTACCTTCCCCACCCTTTCTTTTTTAAAACAAATCAAAAAGTGCTATCATTCTGTTGCTTTTCTAAGAATTCCTCTCTAGATAAAAATCTAAATCTGAGAGGGAAACTTTAAGCTTTACTTGCTTCTTAATTTTGGGCTTGCGCCCTATTTCACTGCTGACCCCCAAACTACTTAACTGAGGTTCTACACCCCCCTACATTACCAATTAAAACATTTATTGGGAGGATTTCTACAACCCCAAAGCCTCTAATGTACCCTTTTTAAAAACGGGCAAACAAAATCTATTCTACTACATCTACCTATTTCACTCCCATCTATGTACTTACCTACGGGTTTTTTTTCTAAAAACGACTTTCTTCTACTAAGTCCCCCTTTCACTATAAAACATTACAACCTGGATCCCCCATAGCGTTTTCATCCCTACCATTACAAATACCCGGGGGTTTTTTAGGCATGACTTCACTAAGCATTTCCCCAAAATCCTCAACATCACTTTTTTATAATACTATTTTTTCCCCTCTCCCGACCACTTGAAATTAAAATCCTATCTCCCATCTCTATTTCTTCCCCTACCTCTAATCCCAGATCGGTCACGGCCCTACCTTTTAAATTTCCCAAATTTCCCCTTTTCTATTTTTTTTTCTCCCCTTTACTACTTTCCTGTTCCTGCTCTACTTTTAACTCTGCTTTCTGCATTAGCACTGTTAAAACCCCCGACTTTTTCCCCTCCCCACATTTAAAATGAAAAAGGGCCCCAATTTGACCACACTTATAAAAATTTATTTCACCAAAGGGGTTTAAAACCTCAAAACCCCCTATTAGCAACATTGCTACTACCCTATTTCTAGTGCCTACATTCGACACTAGGGTACTGTCCTGAGGTATTTCATTTTTGGTTTTTAAAATCCGGTCCCTTTTTGGTTGATTCACGACATACTTTTGGGGCCTCCACGAGTCTTTTTCAAAAAAAATCTGCAATTTTTCTGCTACAAACCTTACTTTAAAATAAACCCCTTTCTACTCAAATTCTGGGGAAGTTCTTTATTTCATACATCTAAAAATTGGCCCCTAAAATAAAATCTAACAATCCTTCGTACGTTTTCTCAAAATTACTCAATCAAAACCAAAACCCTCAAATACTAAATTATTCTGGGAGAAACATCCCAAAGGGCTCATTATCCCGAGGGCCCCTCATTTTTTAAACTTTTTTTTATAGGGCCCTCGTCCGTGAGTTCGAACTGAAGTAGGCAAAGGGGGCTTTCAGTTTTATCATAATCCTTCCCATCTTCCAAGGGGGGGGGGAAACCTATCAAAAACCTCTCTTTCCCACCCTTTAGAAGGAACGGGAAAATTTAAATGACCATATCTCTTTTTCCCCAAACCTGCGCAACAGCGGAAAGTTTTTTTCACCTTCAAGTACGCATTTCCCTGGAAAACAATTTTCTCATCAAAGGGGGACATTAACCCCTTTTCCTTTTTTTTAATCATTTTTTTTCTAAGTTTTGGGCTAAACTTTTGTCTGTTTTTTAAATTTTTTTACTTCTGCTTCCCTTTCCCTTTTCGTTTCTAACTTTTTAAACAACATTAAAATTATTTCCCTTTTTCCTTTTTTAACTTATCCTGTTCCCAACTTTAAAGTTCATATTCTATCTTTTTCCCTTCTGCAACCTAGGGCCCCTAACTCTAACCTTACTCCCTCTGCTTTTTAACTTTCCTTTCCCGCCTAAACTACTTTTGTTTTTCATATTTTTCTACTTTTCCTTCTGTAACCTACTTCTAATTCTAATTCCCTTTCCCCTTCTCTGCTTCTAAACACCTTTGGGCGTTCATAAAATTCCCAAATTTTCTTTTCTTTTCGGGAAAACCCAGCTTCTAACTCTAATCTTCCCCAAACCCCTTTTCTCCCCCTCTGCTTCTAACTTTTTCTTTCCCCTGCTTCTAATCTACATGTCCCTTTCCTCACGTTTCCCCCCCCTGCTCTTCCTTAACAAAGTTACGTAACTCCCCCCCTTCATAACCTAACCCTTTTTTCCACCTTTGGTTTGCCCCTAACCCCTATCATGATTACCCCTACGTTAAAACTATTTTAAAAACTACAGTACAACGCTACTATAACAACCTGGGGACACTAGTTAAACAAACGTGAGGGGGAAACTAGACCCACACTAGTTTACAAATAAGGCAAAACAGTTTTCCACTGAAGCCAAAACAAAGTACTATACACTACGTTTTTATTTTTAAAAAAAAAAAAGTCCTCACTAAAATAAAACACTAAGTTTTCGGGAACAGTACCCAGTGTCCCAAACAAGGTTGCATAGGCAACAATCAAAAAAAGTACAGTGGGCAGTAGGCTGTAACAATACTTTCCTTATCAAATATCAATCAACTGTAACGGGTGTTTTAAAACTTTAAATGTAACAAATAAAACAAAAAAAAACCAAAATGCTTATCCAAAAATAAAGAAAAGGTATAACCCAACAGTTACACAAAACATAAGATAGGTTAAAGGTTAAAAAAGCAAGGGAAACAAACTTGCTAACACACACAAAAGAAAAAAAATAACTGTATCTGGGATGTATACAGCACACTAATACCTAAAAGGATACCTGGGAAAGTAGGGGGACGCACAAGTAAGAGTGATAAGGGTTTAAATCTCCTTCTCAAGGCGGTCACTCTCCACAGAAAATGATTTCTTAATCATGAGTGGGCACAAAAACCCAAAAGAAAAATAAAAGGGGAAAGAACTCCAAACCCCCGAATCCAAGTGTCCTAAACAACTGTCTATCATCTGGACCACAAAAGCTGGTTTGCTGAAGCTAAAGGATCGTCTTGTCTTGTCTGAGGTTTTGGAAAGTCCCCTCTGAAAAAAAAATTAAAAATTTATAAATTTTTTAAAAAAAAAACAAAAAAAGAGGGTTTTTTACAAATTTTTGCTTTCAGTTAAAAAAGGGTTTAATAAATTTTTGAAAAGCCCACTGGTCTGGTCGAAACCCAAACCCACTTCTGACAAACCCTTGTGGAAAAGGGAAAAGGGCCCTACCGGCGCAGTAACCATTTAGAACAAATCAACAAACCCCTTTTCAATAATTTTCAAATTTAAATTTTCCAAAAAATGATTATTTTAAAAATGAAAAGATAGAAAAAAAAAAAAACGATTATAAGAAAGAAAAAAAAAAAGAAATTCATTTTCTCTAGATACAAAAGTTCTTATAGTCCATTTAAAAAACTGACGTGACACAGGTCCCTTTTTAAAGTAATTTTTGAAAATTTTAAATAGCCAAACAAAAAATAGCTTCTAAATTTTTAAAATACAGTCCCCTTTTAAAACCTGGAAAAACGTTTTATTTCCCTGTTGGCCCCCCTATTTTTGGTAGGGGATTGCATCCCTGGGGCTGACTTCAGAGGGTAACCAAAAAACATCTCTTTGGGGGTTTTTCGGCACAAACCCTGGGGCGAAAGCTCCGCTGGAAATAAACACATCCAGGCGAGTGAAGACAAAAAGAACCTCGGGCCCTTGTACTTCCGGGTTTTTGACATCACCAGGAAAAAAACGTCTGGCGGAAAAAACTAAAATATATAACAAATGGGAAAACCCCATAGCAAAACAAATAAGTCCGGGCCCTAAACTGCTCCTTTTTGGGGACACCAAAACCCCCGTAGGCTCCCATAAATAATACGGGGCTACTTATACAAAAAATATGTGCTACAATTAAAAAGTCACATGATTAAAATACGTCACTTTTTTACTTCCATTATTTCAAGGATTACTTTCTTAAAAGACTAAAGTTAAAGTAGAAAAAGATAAAGAAAAGTTTTTTGAAGAAACATTATAGATAAAGGACATGATAAACTGCAGCCCATTTTTACAACTACAAAATTAAAAAAAATTTAAAAATTAAAACAAACTTAAATCATAGTTGGCATCCCCAAAATATCAAATGCCATAAAACTACACGGAAAATTAATTAATTGCTATAGACTGGCACACAATTACAAAAAACAATAATTAAAAATTACATATAAGGGAAAAGACTTGCCATATAGAAATTTTACATAACAAAACAATTTCAGTAATGGCGTTTCCCTAATTAACAAAAATGTTTTACAAAAGTTTTTTTAAACAAAGTACTTTATAAATTCATTTACAAATTTCAGTACAAATTTTACATCTTTTATAAAAAAATGAAACATTTTAGTTTCCCCTTTCCAAATAAAAATTTTCAAAAGTCGGGAAAAATTTTTTTAAATCATTCCCGACATACCCGAAACTAGCTAAAATCACATGCCGAAAAGTAAAAATTTTTCAGAATTCTGTAGAATGAACAAAAAATTTAAACCCAAAAAAAACTCGTAATGCAAAAAAACCCTAAAAAAAATCCCAACAAATAAATTTCTTACCTCGATCGAGCATAAATTTCTAGCAAGAAAAAAATTCAACTTTGATTCGTCTAAAAGTTTGTAAGGGGTGTGGGGCAAGGCATATCTGTCCTTCCCATTTAAAAAGGGTAATTCCCGCCCAAAAACAAAATTTTTTATAGGGTTCACGGGTAACCGTGGACTCTTACTATTTCTAAATTTTTACGGGATTTACGATATAGCCGGGGAAAACTAACTACTTTGGCGCCAATTTTAAAATTTACAATTTTTGGGGGCCCTTATAGTGGTTTTGGGGGTTTAAAAAAATAATTAAATGAAGTTTAAAAATATCAACTTTCTTAAAAAAATGAACAAATTTATAAATTTACATGGAAATTTTTAAATTAAAGAAATAAAAAAAAAACATGAAGGGGATTTCATGCGTGAAATCTGACATTTACCTCAATAACTTTAAAAAATTTTCAAAAAGAAAATGCAAAAAACCTGCATTTACACTAAATTTTAAAAAAGGGCCCCTATTCAATTTTTGCCCAAAACCCGTAATTTTAATATAGACAAATTTAAAAAAGGGAGGGTTTCCACATTTTCTTGCGTTTTTTTGCCCCATTGCCTTATTTTATTTTCCTTCGTCTATTTTTACATTAGTATTATATCACAATTTAAAATGCGCCCATTGGGGGCAGAAAATGTTAATGGTATTTTTGTGAAAAAAATATGAAGTAAAAGGGTTTTTTTTTTGCGGTGACTTATTAAAAACTTTCCCGGGAAATTTCCACCAACACAATAAACCCCGGGAGTATGTCGGTCAACATTCAGGTATTCTATGATGTGTCTATACCTCTAAAAACGGCCAAAAATAGGTTATGCAGGGGCTTTTTATTAATGCTTAAAATTCAGACTCCAGAAATGTAAACCATGGCCAAAACAACGCTAATTTTGGTCTTTGGTTATTCAGTTACTGTCACGTAAATACCAGAATATGGAAAAACTTTGGAAATTACAGAATAAAAAAAATACAGCGCTTAAGGCATATTGTGTGATGCGTATACAAAACATTCTCTCAATGAAGACGTTTACATGGTGGTATCTATCGGCTGACATGTAATCTTAAAGAAATTTTGCAGTGTGTTACAATGTAGCATACAAACCGACATTGAAGAATTTCAATGGTTTTGAAGGTCTATATACACATATAACTAAGACATTTGGTGTTAAAACCAGCAGTAACTGTTGGGCTGTCCACAAAAATCGTGTAGGACACGGCCTCCATGAAGATTTCCTACTTCCAGCGAAGTTCGAGTATTTATATTTTACCAGTGTAAATATCTCTTTGAATGACAAGTATAGGGAACGTAACTTTTAACTTTCTGGTTTTGTATAGCTGTAATGAAGCGGTTCAAAGTATTTTGTGTAGGACACGGTCCCATGTAGGACACGGCCCCATAAAATCAGATTTTTCAATATGTTAGCCATTTTATCTTAAAATGTCATAAATTTTATTTTGGTAAAATGTAGCATGAAATAGACATCAATTTTGTTACCTAATCAATATTACAAAACATATTTGTTTTGTTCAGAATACTGTAAACTGAATATTGTAGATTGACCTGTAATTATAAAAGCATAAATATCATACATACATTGCTAAAACTAAACACAATAAATTGCAGTTACTAATTACAAAAGCAAAATAATAATAAATACATAAAAAATATACGTATAAGGTGTACACCAAATCCAGAAATGCTGTTCGAGTCAACCGTGCGACTCTGTGAAATATACGTCAGAATGTCAACTTGCAAATAATAGGCAGCCGTGGACTTGCATCATGTTGTAACATAAGGTAGAACAGACCTATAAATGTGCACTTGAACATATTGTTCATATAAATTTCATTCGAACATGATGTTTAAACAATTTACGTTATTGTAACATTATCAAGTTTAGTTTGGTCCGTAAGTACAGGTACATGAACACTGCTCAATTTTTATTTCAAACACACGCGTGTTTATTTGATATCATGTATGTATATACAAAATCCAGTATCAATTTCAAACTGATTTAGTGCCCTTTGATGACATTATTGTGTAGGACACAGTCCTTTATGGTAGTAGGTATAAACAAGTCAAAATTTCGATACTTTGTGGATACATTTGTGCTATTCCAACTACGTTCCCTGATGCGTAAGACATTATAGAATATGAAAAATATAAGTAGTTTTCATTAACTACTACTTCATAAAATGACATTTTTTTAGGATAGGTGTGAACTTTATTGTGATTGTGGCGTTAGGTTTAGCGCCGCTTTCCACCAGTTTTTTTTTTTCTATTTTATACTTACCATTAGGAAAACGTGACAGTATGGCAAATAGATATAACACGTTTACTGTTTATGATTTATATGGAGTGATGTTACATTTATTGAAACATTATATGGAGATTTTTTTTCAATTTTCAAGAATATCTAAATCCTCCCAGGTACTGCTGATATAATTGAAACTATTGAAGATTAACTTATTTAAAATGAAAGTGTTTAATATACACATGAGATCGTCTGAATTCAAATATTACAGATCAAACATACAAAATATAAGAAAGATTTTCCTTGGGTAAAACTCTTTTAGTATGAGAGACATTCAATGCGTAAGTTTGATAGCCAGTATTCGCTCAAGCCGCCCTTGTTCTAAGAAACTAATAAGCATCGGATACAGCCAATGCAAGTAGAACACTACACGACAAAGGAAATGGCGGTGTTTAAAAAGTAAAACAGATACAGAAAAGTCTAGTTATTGAACAGCAATACAAGTTGGCCATCATAAACTTCAAAAGAAAAACAGTGTCCCTTCTGTTAAGCTCAATCGGGTAAACGTGATCTTGAGTTCGATCCCCCGGCGAGGATATGTTCTCCGTGACGATTTGATAGAAGCCGCTGTGTCTGAAAACATTCATCCTTCACCTTTGATTTATATGGAGAAGTTGGCAGTTACTTGCGGAGAACAGGATAGTATCCAAAGTATACTGGAAAAGGTTAATGGCCCACCGTTAGTAGTCATTTAGGAGAACGTGATTGTTGAGCAGTCTGATACGAGAATACGGTTATTACTTGATATGGTTCAACCAATTACTTACCTACAATTCATTAAAATTCTGTTTACTGATTGGTAAATTTAGGAACAACAGATATATTAAAGTAAAATACGAAGAAACTTGATATTACCCGCTGTGTGTCATTCTTTTGATTATATTCTGGCGAAACTAATGCAATTAGAATAAGAGCTTCAAGGACGGATAACTAAACAAAGAAACCGTTTCATCCATTCTCCTTTCTAAATTCGATGTGGGTCAGGAAAGACAACGATGGTTCTAACCTTTGTACTTGACGGCACCAAGAGAAGGCGACTACTTAGATATTCTTAGAGGTCTTATCACATTGAACAGAAACATGCGAAATGTGCTTTAAACATGAAAAAAACTGGTATCGAAAATTGCATAAAGAATATGAATAAATACTCTAAACTGGTAAACCTAAGACACGGCCGACTCCACAACTCGACTTCTCACAAGCTTCCACACCTCTCTACATGTTTGATAGATTATTATTTTCTTTACTTGAACCATCAGCATCTTATATAGAGCCTTGTTGGTATTCACTGTGTTTTATGCAGTGTTCCGTAAAGGTACTTTCGTGGTTCAGGCCCGTGACTTCAAATCACTTGCTCCTTAACCCCGTGTGTGTTCAAACAAACAAATAAAATCATTATTTTACACATTAGTCGGTGTTTTACACTGATTTATCTATCTAGTTCAGTAGGAAGATGATATGCTGCGATTTTACAATATAAGATTCCTATGGACCGTTGCAGCACTTTTTGGCTGGCCACTGACCGCGTAAGACAGGGTCATGCTTTATTACGATTCGTAAGTAAATCTTTGCAACGCTTTTGAAATAATTGAGAAAATCTACAGGTGGCTCTAACGTATCTAGGATACAGTATGGGTCCATGACCCATATACACTTCAATATTGAAAAACTAGTTGAAAGCGTCCAAGATAAACAGACAAATTGTAAACAATGGGAAATGCGCTTTTACTGAGACATTTAACCTTCTACTTATCACTAGATGATCAGTACACTGAGTATAAAAAATGTAAGAACACTGTGTCTGAAGACCTACTTACTGATTTTGAATGGAATCATGACAACAATTGTGTAAATAACTGCACTAACTTTGAAATGTCTGTGCCAACAAAATTGAGTAGTAATATGTATACTATCTACTATCATTGTACACAAACTAGAAGAAGGAAAGCCTCTCACGTGAATCTTAAATACAGTGAAAAGATGCTACTTATTATACCCAAGAGCCACCATGTACCCCTGTGGTGTTTGTTATAAACCAGTGAACACATAGAGCTCTCTTCTGTGAAGCCTATTACAAATGGCATACTATAAAATGTGAAAACATTTCAGGACCAGAATAATTATATAAATCTCAGCAATAGTGAGGAACCATGGTTGTGCAAATCATTCTCTAGTTTTCACTTCACCGACTCTTTTTTCAAGCTAGCAAATCATCTGAACCTTGACCAAACTACATCAACCAGAAATAAACAATATAGTTGATACTATGCTAGAACTGAGAAAAAAAACACCCAAACCAATTCCTATGTGCTTGTTTGAATTTAAACAGTATAAGACATACGTTTTACTCTATCAAGGAACTTTTAAATAAAAATATTGTTGGCCTTCTTTTTATTTCAGAAAAAAAAATTGATGATTCATTTCCGGTAGCAGAGTTCTCTGTAGACATTTACCATATCTGGCAGCAATACAGGACATGTTTTGGAGGCGGTATCTTGGCATATCTTCGATCCGACATCCCAGGGGAAAGAAAGCAAGATTTTGAATGTAATGAAATATTAGAAACTATATCTGTTGAGGTAAACTTTGGTAAAGTAAAGTGGTTGTTCATGAGTATGTACAAACCCAGTAATGAAGAAAATTTCTTTTATGAAAATTGTACAAATATTTTAAACAAAGCTTCAAATAGATATGACAGTATTATTTTAATGGGGGACTGAATTTTGACATAATGGAACAAAAGGCAAAGTTGAAAAAGTATATGTGAAAGATTGAGCCCGCCTGGGAAAACCAAATAGGGGGTTTGCGCCCGCAGGACCCAAACCCCCGGCATCCGCGCGGGTTGGTCAGGACCATGCTGTTCGTTTTAGTTTCTCTACCCATTAGGTTTGAAAGGAACAAATGGTCCGCCCCAACTGCGGGGGGCGAGGCGGGTCTGGTCCATGCGGGCGCAAAGCACTATTTTGGGTTTTTTCTCATGCAGGTCATTTGATTTGATACCCTGATAAAACAAACTCATGTTTTTTACTCCCCAAACCCCAATTTCATTTTTTGATGTTTTTTAAAAAAAAAAGTTCTTATTGGCAAAACTTTAATTTTAAATTTGTTTTTTGGTGATGTTCACAATATTGTTGGTGTAAATGAAGCTGAATTGCAGGAATGTAAAAAAAAAAGGGTCTATTTACAAAATTTTTTAAAAAAATTTAATGCAAATCATTTTAACCTTTGATTTACATGAAAAAATTTACCCAAATGATTTTGGTCAAATATATGGGGTGTGAAACAAGTTATGTTTTTTTTACAAAAATTCTGTACAAACCCGAAAACAGCCCCTTTTAAGAAAAGGAAAGTTTACCAAAAACCAGCTCCATTTAAATAAATATTTAAAGCAAGCTTATACAAGAAAAGGAGTTATATAAAAAATTTCAACAACCCCGCACTCAAAACTTTTTGGAAAAATTTTTCGAAACACAAAAATTGGTTCAAATATAAAGGGAAAACCCAAATTAATAATATTTTACGAATGAAGTGGTGGCTAAATTTTAAAACTTTCTGGCCGAGATTAAACCTTTTTGAAAAAAAGGGGTTTGCTTTCCCAAAAAGATGTCTTTTTGTGAGAATAAGACTTTGAATGTAACAGGGAATTTGTAATATTTTTAATGACATTTTGTAAACGTAGCCAAAAACATTGGTACAGATCTTTCCTGTAAAAGGAGATCACCCAATATAACTAAAATTGTAAAAAAAACCAGTCAAATTTTCAGAACTAGTTTTCCAACCTGTAAATGAAACTTTTTCGTCAAAAAATTGACAAACTATGCGCAAAAAAAGAACTGGCTATATGGAATACCTAAAAACTTGTAAAGTTAGCAAAACCATCTATTGTAAAAACCATTACTGATTTGAAAACCCAAATCCTTCACTACTCCAATTCCCGGGACAATTTAAAAAATAGCACAGTTGCCCCAATTTTAAGAAAAACAGTACTTAAAAAAGGACTTCCCAGAAATACCCTTTCAGCATCAGTTTTTTTTAACCCCCATTTTGATTCTTTTTCTTTTTTTAACCAAACTATGGATGCAGAGTCCCTTTTTGAAAGAAACAGAAGATTGGAAAATAGCTTTGATCAAAACAAATATTTTATGCTTTTCCTAGGGACTTACCCAAAGCCTTTGGGGATGTTTGCCTCATATTTGTTGCTCTAAAATTAAAAAATAGTCTTTTGGGGGTTTCCCTATTTTGGGCCCCTGTTTTTTTTAAAATATTTTTATTAATGTATTTCTCATTTTGTGGAGGAAAGAGTTTTTTAAAAATAACTATGATAACACTTTTTAAAAATCAGTCATGATAAAAAAATGAAAAAAAACTATTAAAAATGATAGCTCTCTCAAATAAAATGGTTTCTCAGACATCAAATAAAGGGCAAATTCAGATAATTCAGGCAAACCCTTTGGAAAAAAGGACTAAAAAATAAAAATATAAGCTTTTGTTTAAATGACATTAAAATGTTGTGTGAAAATGTAAAATATTTTGTGGATCATGATTATAAATTTAAAAATTTGATGCCTTCTCAAAAATGTAAAAAAGTTTCCCAGGCAGTTAAATTTTTAAAAAAGTATGGGAAAAAACTTTGTAGACGGGAAAAAACTAAAATCTAACTTTTTACCCCTCTCCCAAATTTTAAATTATTGCCCCCTGACGGGGCATTTCGGGGAGGGGTTTTGTACAAAAAAAGCTAAAAAACCAAAAAAGGGGCTCTTAGTTCTTTACAGTGTTTTTTCCCTGATTAGATCTTGTTTTTAAAATCTAAGATCCCAATTTTTGGGAAACCCTTTTTCTCACAACTTTTTCAGGAAAAACAAATTTTTAAACCCTTTAAAAAGGTTTGGTAAATCCCGGGAACGGAGAGGGCGCATGTGCACCCCCTGTTTTAGTCTGATTGCTGTTTTATTTTATCTTGTTTTTTTTTCTGGTACTTAATGTTTTACTTTGATGTTCCTTTAATGTGCAAATTTGGGTTTTTGTTTTATATTTTTGTTTAATTATTTACAATTTAATGTTTTCTTAGAAAAAAAAATCCCAAAAAAGTATTTTGAAAAAACAAATTGCCCTGTAATTTGTAATATACGAAGTGTAATGTCATGGCCCAAGTTTACCTAGGTACATTACTGCCAATGTGAAAAAATCAACTTTTTCTGTTTTTTATCTTAACTAAATTATTTCCTCCACTTTACCTTTTTCAATGTATATATTCATTCTTACAAATTGGGGGAAATGAATATATTGAAAAATTTCGTTAGGTGTTGCGGGAAAAATTTTCTAAACTTTCTAGACGTGACGTGACTGCAAGCAAGTGCAGGGGTTTTATATTGTTACTACAATTAATATCAATTTTTTTGACGAAATTAAAAAACCCTTTTATTTGATAGAAACAATAATGCTTATTACATGGTTAATAACTCGTGATCTATAAAATTTATCATCCCAAACTTTTTTGTTATTTACGAAATAAAATCCAGAGAGAGCTTTTCAAAATAAATCCCATTTACTCTTACTTTGAATTAGAAATGGTTTTCAAATTTTCCCCTTTCACCTGAAAGTAGATTTGCACTTGTCCCGTTATCGTTTTCTGTTTTACGTCCCAAAAAAACCCTTTACCACATTACACATGACTTGAATGCTTTTCAATTTTGAATATATCTGAGTTTGAAAATTTAAGGAGCTACGTGGTGCTTTCCCCACTGGTACTAGACCAGAAAGAAATAAAACACTGTACATCTTCTAACCTACCCCTATGTTTTTAAAAGAATAAGTCTGAAGGGGAAAAAAATACTAACCCATTTCAAACGCGCGCATTTCTCCCTAAAAAGCCCTTCGGTAAATGGGTAAAAATTAGTTATTGAACAATGGTAATTTACTTCCATTGTGCACGCGTTAATTGAACGACGGGAAAAAAAATTGATTGAAATTTCCCCAAAAGTATGAATGAAAAACCCAAAATTTTTGCTGTTGCCTTTAGCATTAACTTTAAAAAAAAAAATAATACTTTTTAAACATAATCACTGACCCCATCGAAAAATTTAATTTCAAATCAATTGAGTGTTACTAAAAAAGGTGAAACCGGTATGCAAAATTCTACGGTACCCCAGGGTCAAAAAGTGTTCTTTTCTGCAGCGGCATGCATTTTTAGTAATAAGCATTAATTTGTTCTTTTCACGCTTCCAATGTTGGTTTATAAGATTTTACCCGACCAGATAGGTAAGCTCACCTGTCGTGGGAGACAATGGATAAATGCTGTACTTTTGATGTTTATGCGTCACGACTTTCTTTTCGTCTCTGATAGGCTCGTTTTGGTGAAAAAATTTTTTTTTGTCTGTCTAACTTTTCTCGTTTTCATTTGTCTAGGTCCACGGCTTGAGACATGACGTATAAATTCTGACTGCCGTTTGGATAAACATTTAAGGTTTTATAAAGAATGATTCTGGAAAAAAACCCAAAAAGAACCCTTACAGTTTTGATATAACCATTTTTAAGATGAAGCTGCGATGGGGTTTCTAAATTTTCCCCTTTTTGAAAAATTTAAATTTCCTTCCTTAAAAAACCCGACGCATTTTTCAAAGAGTGTCATGAATTCAAAGATTGCATACTAACACTGTTTATTTTTTTATTATTTTTTTTTATAGAACTTAGGCAGTGTTACAAAATATTTATGGCAATTGCTCTTTTATGTGCTGCTTTTTTGCACTCTAAAGGGCCCCTGTGCCAAAAACCATGACAATTTTAATTTAAAAACCTAAAATATGAGCTTATCTCTCCTTTTACAATTTCTTATACGTGACAAAGTAAATATATAAATAGTTTCCCTACTAGAAAAAAAAAGTTCTTATCCCCAAAAATCACCTTGATCATAAAATAACAAAAGAAAAAAACTTCGATTGGTGTATTTTATTCCTTTTCGTGTGAACGATTAAATTTCATGAAAACTGATAAAAACGGGAAGTTGGATATTTTAGTAATTCATCTGTAAAAAAATGGAGTTATTCCGTCAAACAGTTATATTCTTACTTGGACTTAATGTGCTGATAGGTAATCAAACTTTTTTTTTTATTTTAGAACTACAGCACAGCCTCTGTACGGCAATACCCCGAAATACAGAGAAGACCGAAATATTTTTATTGTACAGAGACGTTGATGTAGTAAAAATGTAGTTTTACTGCCTGTGATTTATTTTACTATATAACGGTGTCGTGTTACTAGAGATTGCACTGTATAGTTATATCCACTAAGAGTAAAATCACTTTCTTCCAAAAAAAAACTTGAGCAACAAAAAAAAAAACCCCTTCCCAAAAATAAATTTTCTGATTTGTGAAATAGGACACCCAAAATTTCTGGGCAACGGTTTAAAAAAATTTTTTAACTTCGGGGGTTTTAAATCTCTACTTTTCACAATGTTTTAAACATATATGAAAATTTGTACGAAAATTTTTTTAGTTTTCGAACCCAAAAAGACCCGTTGAAACGCCCATTGACCCTGCAACGAGGGGCCTATTTATTTCTTGATAAAATTGAAAGTACATTTCTCTGCTATATCATCCTTTTTTGTCATCATCTCCTACAGCAGCGCATCAGCAGCAATACGAGTCTCGGCATTACTATCGTTATCAATCATCATATGATTCTTCGATCGTTTTTATTACCCAAAATGAGGCATAGTGGACGCCGTACCCCCCCCCGTAGAATGAGGTTCGAATCAGGGTAAGGGGAATATGCATGGTATTTAGAATCTGTACCAACCACAAAACTGTCAGAAAACTAGGAAAACAGTGATTGGACGAGTTTACATAGTTTTGAGACCTTTTTCTACAAATCGATAAAAAACAATAAGTTAAACAAATGTTTAGTAGTTTTATATTAAAACCCCGCGATAGTGCATTAGGTATAAAAAAACCTTTGGGCAATGAAAAAAGGGTTTCAAATTATTAAACGCAAGTTACTTTATCGCAGTTGCGTTTTTGAAGAATGGAATAAAATTGTTGAAAAAGGGAAAATTAAAAAAATTTTTCTTCCCAACCCTTTACGTCTTTTGTTACTTTAAAAAAAATTTTTTTTTTTTAAAATTTTTAAAAACCAGAAAATAATTTTAACTAATCTTTCAAAAAAAAACACGTTTTTGTTAAAGACGTGGTTTAGTTAAAGTACCAATGGGTTCATTCACTGAAATTTTTTATGTTTAGATATTTATTCAAAGTTAAATCTCATCAAATGTATTTAATTTAACTAAATATATATATTAAGTCTGTACATAGAGCTGCATTCATAATTAAAAGTCATGCAATAACTGTTGATTGTTTAAAAAAACACATTTTTTTTTCAGTGACGGTACACATTTGTACTGTGTATACTGTTTTTAGCCTTGCATAGTACTGTTATTACACATTAAAAGTTACTTTTATGTTTACGTAAACTATATGAAATAATTCTTCGTGTCTTTAGATATGAAGATAGGATCTAATATACACATGTACCTTTAATCAAAGTCATTTCTATACACACTGTGGATATTTGTGTCCATTTTTACTTTTAAATACCCAGTAAGCATTTAGTAAATTTTAAAAATAAAAAAATTTTAAAAAAAATTCTTTCGCCCCTTTTTTAAAGATGTAAAATCATTAAATTTGTAAAAATACATTTACAAAAAAAACAAATTTCAAAATTATAACAGTTCTTCACCATTTAACTGTTAGTTCTAAATTGACAAAATAACAAATTTTTAATTAAAAAGAAAATTAAGAATTAAGCTTTCAAGTTTTAACCAATCTTTTAATAAACACTAAATAACATTCTTTCGTTTGTTTAAAAAGGTTTATATAGATCTAAACTATATGAATGGATGTAGAAGGCCCTTTCAAAACCATTTAAATTATCTTGTATAGTTTTTAAAAAAATTGGAATCAAAATAAATTTTTTCAATCATTTTTTGAGGGATAGGAGTTAACAAAGACCATAATTAAGTAAAAAAATAAAAAAATTTAAAAAGGTTCTATCAGTTTTTAACTCCAATTGTGGTTTCCTGAAGGGGTTTTTTTTTTAAGTCCTAAACGAGAAATCATGGGCTGAACTAAACAGACTAGGATTAAGAGAGGGTGTCCGAAGTTATTTAGCCTGTATATCATAGAAACTGTCAATACACAAAATTAAAAAAACAAACAAAAAAAAAAACCAGAAAAAAAAACACGTGCATATAACTACATTAAGCAACACGTATGGCTTAACTAAAAGAATAATATTCTATTGATATTTTATGAAAATACATTCATTGTTGTAATCTGCTCACCAGATACAACCAGTAGGGAGCAGAGATATGTCTATGTGCAAATGACTTATTAAAACTAGTTAAAGTATCATCATGTAAATAAAAGAAAGAACTTATTGTTCCATTCATACACCGCACCGGTTAGGTAGTTGGCTGGTTGGTTGGTTGGCTGGCTGCATGGCTGGTTAGTTTGTTAGGTAGTTAGCTAGTCTGTCAGGTCAGTCAGGTTAGTCAGTCAGTCAGTTAGTTATTCAGTGTAGCCTTTATTTTGCTTTTACTATTGCTCTAAGCTAACTGATGATTCTAACCTCACGAGACTGTGACTCTGTAAGTGCTTAGGACCTGCCTTATAGTCCCCCGGCTACTAGGTGAAATCATTCACCCACTAGGGATTTTGGTATACTATCATGTAATTGTTATATGATTAGTTTGGCATATAAATTTGCTTGTTTACCATTTTTTAAATTGAGGTTAAAGAAGTCGTGCTCAAGTTTAGACAACTACCCCTAATTTACTTGAATTGAAAAGAAATGGGGTTACACTTAAACTTTCAGACACTGCGTTTTTCATAATGAATTTAATTTATGCATTTAGATACAGATTGGTAACGTCGATCATTAACGTTCTTTACTCGACGACGCCAAAATGACGCCAGGCACGCGAAAACGCACAGAATGAGAAGAGACTGGATTTTATTGAGATTTTACGAAAATGGGATAACAATTATGTATTTGTAACGGTTAAGTTTGTTTTGCTTTCATGTTTCTTTTTTTTTTTTTAGATATCTAAGAACAGAATCTAATATTTCTACCTCTTTTTAAGCTATGTGCCTGTGGTTTCGTGATACATGTATTTAATCTTACTTTGTATGTTTACATAGCAAGGCTTAATATATGAGCGGTAAATGGACCTACCGAGTAAAAATAGGTAAGATCCTTTGGATAGAACCTACCAAGCAAAATAAAAGCAGACTTGGTTTGATTGTGCCTGTGTATGAGAGAAAAACACATATCAACCAAGTATGTTGCAAAGAATAATTTACCAGTAAAAATGAATGGATTTTAATTCTGCGTTGCAGCTGCGCAAAAGGAACAAAATCAGACAGGTGGTCTCCGTTGTTACGCATGCGCATCAACCGGCGGAAATAACTATTGCGAGGACTTCAATACATACAAGCAGGCAATGGATGGAAAGAACTATGAGGAAGTGAAGAAAGATTGTGTATTTCCTTACAATGTAACATGCATGATAGAAAGATATGAACTTCTTGGTATGTATAGGATGTCTTGATTAATGTAAATGCGTGATTTTTATTATATTTAACCTATTACAATTATTTTGTTTTCAATGATATGTTGCTGATAAAATGTCCCCTAACCAACAGATGTATAAAATGCCATTCTAGGATATATCTATAAATTCGTTCCCCTCCCGGCAAAGGTGGAATTTAGTCTACTGACTGAATCTGGCGGACAGAAAGGTAAGGAGCTGTTCTTGATTATAGGTATAGACAATATATAGGGCAAACAGCAAAACATGTTTTTCTTCTTCCGGTACGTTTCAGAGCGTAATAGCTACAAATGATTTTTTTTCTTCAATAGACCCGTGGACGTCTGTTTAGTATTGAGGTAATATACAAACTTGGACAGCTAGAGACGTTTGAGTAGCATCACCACGGAAAAAGTATCATTTTCAAGCTAAGAAACTGCTTATTATTCTTTAAAATTTGAACTTATTCGTACCAATTCATTTTCACTTATTAGCTCAACTTTTCGAAGAAAAAGTAGAGCTATTGCACTCACCACGGTGTCGGTGTCGGCCACGTTGGTAAGTCAAATATCTCTATTACTATCAAAGCTATTGACTTGACACTTCAGATAATTATTAACTATCAAAGTGTACACAAGGAGAAGCAATCGCCGTAACTCTGGTTTGGATTTTGACAGAGTTATGCTTTTTTTAATCTAGGATTTTTTGGTTAATGTTTTTGATAAAGTCAAATATCTCTGTTACTAGCAAAGCTTTTGACTTGAAACTTAAAACTGTTATTTACTATCAGTCTACACCAGAAAAAAAACAATCCCGATAACTTCGGTTGAATTTTGACATAGTTATGCCCCTTTTTAACTTAGAATTATTTGGTTTAAGTTTTATAAAGTTTTTACTGGCAAAGCTCTAATTCAGAGTCAAGCACTGAGAAAAGTCGAGCATGCAGTCTTACGGACAACTCTTATTTTTGGAAAGACACACACAGACATCTTTTTCCGAAATGATTAAAAACTAATGTACCGACGTTGTGTTTTACCGAAAATATAACCATGTTACTGCGTATCTTCTGTTGCAATTGACCAGAATCATATCAGATGCCAGATATAGTTTGTGCAAACAACATATTACTGATTAGTTGTATAGTTCCAAAATCACGCCTCATTTAACTTACTGTTCGCTATTCAGTCAGTAAGTTGTCAGTGAACACCCCTTCGAATAATAAGTGGTACAGCCCAAATTGAATGATGGACCAGTCTATTTAGCAGGATAGCGGTTAAGAAATATATATTATACATTCTTGAAATCGTTCTATGAAACTTAAGAAGAAATGTGACTCTAACAAATATTTTGGTATTAGAATATAACATACCTTATGGTTACATTCTACCAATTCAATTCCTTCTTTATTTCGTAATAACAATAAAATATTCAGACGGCATATTCAGCACTTAAGATCCATTCAATGATATGAAAACCATATATGTTTAGTATGCACGTCTTCTTATCAAAAATAGAAAAAAATTTACATGTTATGTTGAAATTTTAAAAGAATAATCTGTTTGAGAAACATCACCCTCTAAAATCCCCCATAAAGACAGCCGTTTAGCAATTACGCTTAGTAACATTTTTCGCAAGAACAAACTTATTAAAGGGAAAATTTTCACAATGAAAAGGTCTAGATCTTTTCTCAATACAATGAGCAATAAAACGAAGCCGAAAATATAACTGTCACCTCCTCATGTCACTCATTATACCAGATTTCATCCATAGCATGGAACTACATTTTGGACTACGTCACTTCCGGTTTGGTGTAATCCGTCCTTATACTTTTTCATAGACCATCAACTCATTGTTTTAAGGTATTAGAAGAGTAATAGAGTACCTCCTATTTGAAGAGTATTCAATTCCTACCATAAACCTACTTTTACTGCAATTCTCAAGGGGGCGCAGCTTCAAGCCCTACTGGGACCAATTTTTTCCCCCTTATTTTCCTTTTTTCTAGTAAGTTTTTATTTCTTTCAAGACTTATTAATGATTTCTTGTACAAAAATGGAAAAAAAATGTTAAGCGGTCTCTTGCTGTTCAAAGTGAATTTACTCCTTAAACAGAAGGGTTAGAGTTATACATCTTTAAAATTATTGAGTTACATGCGGTAAAAGTTCTCCGTTTTGCTTTCACTCTTTAGATTACATATTGTGGAAGAAATTTAGGTAGGTTTTACGTCTGCCCCAAGGTTATTTTTGAATGCAGTAAGCAAAATTCAAAACAGAAACACAGGATTCGACCTTATTTTTTCAATGCTGAAGTTAGAATTCTGTCTCATTAAATCCGTTTACTTGAGGCACCCTAGAAAAAATGATACTGACATTTTTATTTTGTGTTTTATAATTGTTTACCAATAGTTTGATGTTTCTTTTATAAAAATGAGTTCTCTGCAAACATTTTGGATATTGGCCATCACTTTGAAATTTGTCTCTACTTGAGCTTGAGGAGATACCATAAGCTATACAAAATTTATAAAAAAAAAACTGCACGGTAAAAGTTTTGAAAATTGCAACAGTGCAAAACACGGTTACCTTTAAGAATATACTAAGCAAATGCCATTTTGTAAACATTACTATTAAGCATCTAATACCTTAAGCGTTCCTACACAGTAATAGCCAGTCAATCATTAAATATTTTAAATTGCAAAGAAAACACTAGATTTGAAATATTTCTTATGAATAAAAACAATACCTTTTTGCACTTGTTGGTTTATGTACACATTTTCAGCCAGACTGCGAGACCACTTTTCAAAAGCACCATCTTATTCATACTTTTTTCAGGTAACACCGTGTCCCATATACGAGATTGCAGTGACGGGATACATTTCTCCTTCTCAGGCAACAAGACAAACAAAAGCACCTACACGCGGCTGGCAAGTCTCAAGTCAAACAACGAGACTGCCTGCGTCTGGGACGGTTTGGATCTCGTCTGCTTAACCAAATGTGATACAAACTTTTGTAACGGCCCTGTACTTGAGGAAGTCAGTGACGCCGCAGTGATCAAACTTTCCTCAGTGTTGATGCTTTTGGCGTTAATTGCGAACACAATTTTTCAACGGTAGAAAAGTAGCAACAGTCTAATAAACATTGTATTTTATTTAAGGTAGTGGACCCGTAACAATATTCGCAGTTTCTGTGAGATTACATATTCTCGTGACCTTCTTCTCTTCGGCTGTCACATGGATTTTTATATAAATCTTAAAATGAAAAAATCGCATAGGAAGAGTCCATAACCAGACGGAAATTATACATGGTCATTACGGGTGCGTTACCTTAAGTTGCAAGTCACACCTTGTCGTGTAAAATGTAACTATCTCAAAGAAAGGCGCTTTCTTAAACTATAGCATTATTGTTGAGTACTTATTTCAGCCTTACTTAAAATGACTCAGAATACATTAAACTGAATTCATTATTATTATGACATCAAAAGATCTATATTCTAGTATAAAAACTACTTTTTGTCACTGGATTCATCCATGTATTTACGGGAGAAAAATCGGGTATTAACAAGGCGATTCAGGTGCTGTTAATGGATGATTTTTGTTTTGAAAATGCTTTACCAGAGACGAATATTTATTCCTGCAGATGGACATCTGGTGTCTGCGTCTTGTTTCTTTCAATAATAACGTCTTTCTGAAGCATAATCATGACCAGTCTGGCCAACCCACGTGACTTTTGGATACCGTACGCTCGATTCCAGAAACATTTGCCTACATTTCCCTTATACCTTGAATGACTTTCATAATTGAATGTTTTCCTTATCAAAAAGTGTCTGCCATCAGTTCTCAGGACCATTCCTCAAACACTTCGCCCAAATGCTTTTCGTGAACTAACTGTGTAATAACGTATACACTTTCGTAGTTGGGCGAAGTGGTCCAGAAAAGTACTGATAACTGATTGCATACGGTTTGTGCGGAGGAAAGCACTGATTTTGTTGTCTTCGACGCTCTTTAACTTATAAACATCCCGTAAGTAATTTTGTGCAGTACTTTTGTCTCGGTGCCCACAGCGGCATCCTTGTCGATAGATTTTGCCCCTAAGTCCAAAACGAGGTCAAGGTTAAACTAAGGTCAGGTGATGATTGAAGATGAGAAATGGTCACAGTTTACATCTGTATTAGTATCAATTCATTCTTGTAAGGGGTATTGATGCTAGACGAAACGGTCCCATTTGGTTAACCAAGAGATGGTCCATATAAAGCAACCTAAGTCCAAAATGAGGCCAAGGTCAAGGTCAAGGTCAAACTGAGGTCAGGTGATGTCTGAAGATGAGGAATGATCACAGGTTACATCTGCATTCGTATCAAGTCATTCTAGTAATGGGAATTGATACAAGACGAAACGGTCCCATTTTGTTAACATCATAAGGACGGACGGACGGACAGACAGACAGGACAATCACTATATGCCTCCAGCATCAGCAGATGCTGGGGGCTTAAAAAAATTAAAAAGAGCTGTTATGGGAGACAGCGCGCTCGGCTATTTGGATGCTGAATAGTGAAACTTGGCACATCTGAGGAAGCCGGAGCTGACGCTGGAGTGTTTTAGTTACAATGTGGATGAAGAAATTTGACAAAATCTTAAGTCTGCGTCAACTGTATTTAGTAATAACAGAGACAGAGAAAAGTTTCAAAACATTTAGTATAAAAGGGACAAATATCATATCATGTAGCTAATAGTGTGGATCAACTATTTGAAGTTTGCGTCAAGCATGCGGGATAGAGCAGAAGTGCGTTACAACTTGAACATGAAAATCTAGTAAAAGGAGGCATAACTCATAGCATTTTGGTGCCAGCACAATATAATGTAATTTCAAAAAAGAGGGCTAGGCTATTGTTTTAAAAGACTGAATTATTCAATGTCTTGGATAATATATATTCATTCAAAATTAGTTAAAGGCTTTCACCGGAAACTCTTGACCTTTTAAAATTGTTCAAATATAAAACTGACAAGTTAGCGTAGCTCTCGGCAGGTTAAGACATAACACCAGGAAAACTACATCTTAATTTGGTAATCAACAGTCTGGCCGGTGCATATAAAAGGTCTATGTACTAGACATTCGGAGGCGAGGCGGCAGAGCCACCAACCGTGGTTCTGCCAACGTAAGTCAAAAATACCATTATGCCTCGTTAGGTTAATTTCCAAATAATTATGTTATGTAGATTTCATAAAAGACAACTTCAGAATATACGTAATTAGTTCTTAACATTTTATAATAAGTAGCTAAATATTATTTGAAAGATGGACACTGAGACAATAAAACTACTTGTACTGAAAGACTTTCTTTAATTACCTGAAATTAAATAAACATCAGAAACAAACTATTGTGTCTTCGATCTTATATATGTGTGTGAAAGTTCTACCACAGGTTTTACAAGTCTGGTAGCACTGGTGCCATGTGGCTTTTAGAGGCCATTACGCTACAACAATGAACATTGTGGCATATGATTTAAGTGACCGTCTTAACTTTGAATAAAATCCATTTAGAAACAACAGAGAAATAGTGAAAAAGCTTCAAAATTAAACTGAAATCTTAAGTATAAAGTGGACATAAGTCACTAAATATTTATGCTAGAATTATGGACCCTGTGTCATATGATAAGGACAACAATGAGGAAGAACTATTTTAAGTTTGAAACAAATCCATTTAGTAACAACTGAGATAAAGTGAAAGTGCACCAAAACTTTAACCCGAAATTGCAAGTACAAAGTGTGTGTGTGTGTGTGGGGGGGGGGGGGTGTAATTCATAAAACATTGGAGCAAGAGTTATGGCCCTTATGTCAAATGATGTGGGTTTTAAGTTTGAAGCAAATCCATCAAGTGATTAAAGAGTTAAAGAGAAAACAGAACTTCACAGCTTTAACCAAGGTGTGGACACGGAAGTACGCCGACGCCGGCGCCGACGTCAGGGCGAGTAGGACCCAGCCCCAACCCACTACAACCAATATAGAAACTGTTGCAAGTCTTTAAATTGCATTAATTTCAGTATCCTGGTAACGAGGAATTGCTTGAAGAAATATCAAATCTCGACGTTTCAGTCATTCAGTTAAGATTTTCCACTTTTTAATAAAGTTTATTAGTACAGTGAGTGATAAAACATTTCCGTTGCATATGCATATTTGAAACTCCAGGATATACGGTCAATTTATATGTACATAAACATGGATTTTAGATCTGCCTTCACTTTATCTGGTCTCCTACAGCTTAGTAAATATTTCACAGCTGTCATTCATATAATGTAATAAGGATAACCCATTTTATCTCGAGTTATAACATCTGCAAAATACCAAGGGAGTGGTTGGTGCCAGAGCCTGGTATATTTGAGGGTATCAACGTATTCCGAGTGATTCTGAAGATATTATAACAAGAAATGAACATGAGCTGACGCTATTCTCTAAAAAACATGCAAACAATAATAAGTAAATATTATCTCCTTCAAAGTAATGAAACTTCCATGAAATGCATGGAAATACCTGTGTGTTTTAACAGAATACTCCCCTGCTACTACAAACGGGCATTTTTTCTCCACCAGACAACCTTTTCAAATGTAAACGATATCAAACACTGGTTTATATAATAGGATATTATCAACAAACAGTTCACCACTGTTACAACACATGCCAGGTTAATGTATTTTGTTATCATTTTGTGATTCAGCCACGTCAGTAAAAAATTTTAAGTAATCTTCAAAAGATTTACCAGATATTATATTGAATCAAGTTGTGTTCTCAAAATGAAATGTTTACTGTATGACGGTGATATTTCATGAAATCTAAACACTGCTAAATGCGAAAACTATATACAATACTATGGAAAAATGATCCCATGAAAAAGCTCTCAAAAGAGCTTTTAAAATGCATATAGCGTAATTGAACGTCGCTATTAAGTTTTGTACTATTTGGTTGCTGGGATCTACTTACTTCGTAATATGGACATAAGTTACAGCGTCAGTGCAACAAACTGGGGGAGAAACCTCTTCATAAGTGTGTTCGAATAAAACTAAGTTTTAACAGACTGTATATGCTCTAAAGGAATGCAGTACGACAGTTAAACGAGTACTCCCACTCAAACTAATTGTGCACTACTTGTTGCAGATTTTTTTTTTGTAATGAAAGGGAGCTTACTTTGAACCATTCTCCAGGACGCAATCCACGAAAATACTTAAGTAATTACTTAGTAAAGTCTGTTATTTTAAAATTGTGCTGTTGCTCAAGTTTGTGTCATACAATGTTCATTTTTCTATAACATTGTATTTATAGCTATATTTTACTATGGTTAGTAGTATTTGTCGGCAGTTTCTTATTTCTATACATGTATTTCGTTTTCTGTAAAACTCAAACTTGTTGCGTTTTGATCAATGAAATAGTCACATACAGTTCTGATATAGATGAAAAAGTCAACACTGAAAACGCATAAATTCAAAAACAAGCATTTGAAAAAGCAGACTTAGTTAAGCAATTGCTTACGTTTTATTTTATGCATTTGGGACCATATACTTAATCGGATGACATCATTGCATTTCACATTTCTTCTGCTATCCGGATTATATTCTAAATAGGGCGAATCCGTTTTTCTCCTCCTTTATTCCAGACAAAACGAACGTTCCTACATAGTCTCTCTTACTCAATAATACGATTGTAATGTAAAATGGGTATGTAGTACCAAATTCCATATTATAGGGAGTCAGTGGCGCAGTGGTTAGCAGGCTAGACTACAACACCAACGGGCCACGTTCGATTCCCGGTTGCCGCAGTTATCCCGACTAGTATTCAGTGCTGGGTGATTTACTTAAATTGGTACTGTTTCCAGCAGTATCGGCCTAGACTGGATGTTGGGGAGGTAAATATTACACCTGCCGCGGGCTCGGCTGGAAATATGTTGTTCCATTCATTCCAAGTAGAGACTTCCGACGACTACAAACGTTAACAAGACTTGCAAGAGTAGCAATAACTTCCTTCGACGAGGCTTCAGCTATTGTAAACTGTAAGAAAATATTTTACTTAATTTGGCTATCGAAATTCCGACAAGAATTGAAATTTCAACAATAATTTAAGTCACTTTAAGAAAGGATAAAAGAATTGATGTTATTGAAAACATTTTGGTCTTGGTAATTTTTCGACAGTGTTTGGTAAAATTATAAAACGTATTGTTAAGCGGTTCTGACCCGACCATTTGCAGTTTGACACCACGCTTTTCTCGTTGTTTCTGACGGTCCATAATAGCTTTAAAGCTCACATCAAGCCATTAACGTTTTATATTGTGAGCACAAGCAGCAAGCAGGTTTTTGATTTACACTTGTTATCATTGCGTGTGTACGGGGATTACTTTATTTACACTGTCCTGTAACTTTCGATCACAGTGTGATATAGAGTGGGGTATGGGGATTACTTTATTTACACTGTCCTGTAACTTTGGATCACGGTGTGATATAGATTGTGTACGGGGAATACTCTATTTACACTGTCCTGTAACTTTGGATCACGGTGTGATATAGAGTAGGTACGGGAATTACTCTATTTACACTGCCCCGTAACTTTGGATCACGGTGTGATATAGAGTGGGTACGGGAATTACTCTATTTACACTGCCCTGTAACTTTGGATCACGGTGTGATATAGAGTGGGTACGGGCATTAGTCTATTTACGCTGTCCTGTAACTTTGGATCACGGTGTTATACAGCGTTGGTACGGGGATTACTCTATTTACACTGTCCTGTAACTTTGGATCACGATGTGATACAGAGTGGGAATGGGGATTACTCTCTTTACACTGTCCTGTAACTTTGGATAATGGTGAAATATAGAGTGGGATGTGGGATTAGTTTATTTACACTGTCCTGTAACTTTGGATCACGGTGTGATATAGAGTGGGTATGGGGATTACTCTATTTACACTGACCTGTAACTTTGGATCACGGTGTGATAGAGTGGGGTGGGGAGATGGCTTTATTTACACTGACCTGTAACTTTGGATCAAGGTGTGATATAGAGTGGGGTATGGAGATAACTTTATTTACACTGTCCTGTAATTTGGATCACGGTCTTATATAGAGTGTGGTGTGGGGATTATTCTATTTACTCTGTCCTGTAATTTGGATCATGCATATAGAGTGGGGTATGGGGATTACTTTATTTACACTGTCCTGTAATTTGGATCATGGTGTGATATAGAGTAGGGTATGGGGATTGCTTTATTTACACTGTCCTGTAACTTTGGATCACGGTGTGATATAGAGTGGGTACGGGGATTACTCTATTTCACTGTCCTATAACTTTGGATCACGGTGTGATATAGAGTGGAGTGGGGAGATTACTTTATTTACATTGACCTGTGACTTTGGATCACGGTGTGATATATAGTGGTGTGGGGAGATTACTTTGTTTACACTGTCTTTTAATTTGGATCATGGTGTGATATAGTGTGGGGTATGGGGATTACTTTATTTACTCTGTCCTGTAATTTGGATCATGGTGTGATACAGAGTGGGGTATGGGGATTAGTTTATTTACATTGTCCTGTAATTTGGATCATGGTGTGATATAGAGTGGGGTATGGGGTTTACTTTATTTACACTATCCTGTAACTTTGGATCATGGTGAGATATAGAGTGGGATGTGGGGATTAGTTTATTTACACTGTCCTGTAACTTTGGATCACGGTGTGATATAGAGTGGGTATGGGGATTACTCTATTTACACTGATCTGTAACTTTGGATCACGGTGTGATATAGAGTGGGGTGGGCAGATGACTCTATTTACACTGACCTGTAACTTTGGATCACAGTGTGATATGGAGTGGGGTGGAGAGATCACTTTATTTACATGGTCCTGTTATTTGGATCATGGTGTGATACAGAGTGGGGTATGGGGGTTACTTTATTTACCCTGTCCTGTAATTTGGATCAAGGTGTGATATAGAGTAGGGTATGGGGATTACTTTATTTACACTGTCCTGTAATTTGGATCATTGCGAGATATACAGTGGGTTGTGGGGATTATTTTATTCACACTGTCCTGTAAACTTTGGATCATGGTGTGATATAGAGCGGGGGTTTGTGCGCAATTAATCGGTTATATTTCCAAGTGATTTTTTTAAAAATGATTTTCCAAAGCGCTATCGTGTTCTTCTATACGTTAGTTTCGTCCTAGTTGCCTGTAAGTTTTACCTGGCCTTTGTATTTCTGTGTAAATCAAGTATAGATCTTTATAAACAATGCTATAGTGATGCTGTTTGAGGAGGATGCGTTCTTAAAACTTGGGTTATCCTATTGGAAAATAGGATACCGATCCTTTTTCGGGCCTTGTTTTAGCACGAAACCCCTTTATTAACAACACTATCATAATTATTGCTTGAGCAGCAACAGTCACAAGATCTTTTAAGAAGAGAGCAGTTATATCGACATTCCCAAAAGTCAACGCTTGCCATAACTGGGGATCATGATGACAACACAATATGTACTTTTATACAAATGACATTTTAGTGGCGCTTTACATCTTAACTTTTTTCCGTGATATATGTCGTTTTTGCGACGAGTCGCCTCAAAAACCAACTCACTCGTTAACTTATAGTGACAACATTTTGTTTGAAGTTGTTAACGTTGCAACCTTGTTAATATTTCTATACCGGTTTTGGCTTATGTTTTTTTTTTTGTTTGTTTGTTTTTTTTTTTTTTTTGTTTTTTTGGGGGGGGGGGGGGGGGGGTTGTTAACGCCGGTTTTCAACAGCATTTCAGTCATGTAACGGCGGACAGTTTACCTAACCAGTGTTCCTGGATTTTATACCAATACTTATCTGTTCTCCGCAAGTAACTGCCAACTTCACCACATGAATTATTAGAGGTAGAGAACGAATGATTTCAGACACAATGTCTTTTAACAAATCTTCACGGGGAACATACGCCCCGACCGGAAATCGAACTCGCGACCCCGCGATCTGTAGACCGACGCTCTTCGTACTGAGCTAAGCGGGCGGGCTTTTTTACTTAAATAAAATGTAAATGTACAATTATAAAAGTCTCTGCTGGGTTCTAAATCACTGAACACTGGTCTCACACATTTAATATGTACACATAATAAATTATATAATCACAAATTTAGTCTTACTGGATAAGAATCATTTCAGTACCTCAACACAAACTGGTTATTAACTGAACTTGAAAACTTGGCCCAGTCCGATTGCCAACGACATCGCCAAATCCAAATCGCCAATCTGAAAACCAGGTTATGAATTTGGAAAAAAAACTGGCTCATAACAAACGAAGAAGCAAATCAAATATAACTGCCATTTGTATATTATACTGTAACCAGTACAGAACATGTCATCATAAGTCAGAACTGATTTGTCTTTACCATGGTTGCTACTACATTCATGTAATATTTATACAAAAACTAAGTTCCGATCAAAAATTTTCTAGGATCTTTTAGTTTTATTGTCGTTAACTGTAAATATATAGCCTATGATGTAATAAACGTACAGTAAATGAGCTTATATCAAAGGTGCTTGTTCCTCTATAAACTCACTTGTAAATAAGTGTATGTTAAAGAACACTATAGCCACATACTTGTATTTAGGTTCATTAAAATTCAAAACTTAAAAATCGACATAATAATGTGGTGGGTTTTCAAGATATAAGAGCGCATTTACTCAAATTCAGTCAGCGTCAAGTTAAACAGTTCAGGAATGATAGTTTTAGCAAGAAAAGAAAGCACATTCGTTTTCTTAAAATTTTGAAATTTGAAAACTATTATCTCGGTTTAATAAAGCTATAATTACAATTTCATTTACTTCATGCTGAAAAACACGTTTGAAACGAAAACAGGTACAATCCGCCTCCCATCAACCCATCAAACAAGACTTGATATTTTGGAGACGATTTTATCTCCTCCTTCACTTGTCTCCAGTCTTCTTCAGGTATAACAGTGCACCCCTTCAGGTTAATTGTGACTTGTTGTGGCAGAACGTCAACACTGTCAAGGAGTCTTCTTAGTGACATACATGTTAATGTCACCCTAGTGAGATGAACGAGCTCCATACGTATCATCTGTGGCGGCAGTGTGAGTGCTGTCTCGCCGAGATTCGTAGACTGAATAGAAATAGTTTCAAGTTTTGGCAATTTTGACAGTGTATCTATAATTACCTCCATCTGTTCAGACTTAAACTTACAGAAGTCCAATAAACAAAGATTTGTTGCCATTGGTAGGCATTGTATGAACGATGCTTGTACAACTGTTTGTAGTTGTCCAATACCACAACGCTCCAGCGAGGATAAATCAACATTCAGCATTGACACGGGTATGTCATTTAACTGAAGAACAGTTATTGTCTTACGCTGAGATAGGTCAAGACAGTAACCACTACACTGATCACCATGATCTACACAAAATATGTTCCAGAGTCTAATGAATGTAAGTGTTTGTCTTGTCATTAGATACTGAAATAAACGTTTGACATCATCATGTTTCATTCGGATACTCTCCAGAGTAATTATCTGTAAATTATTCATGCTCGACAATATGCTCATTGTTTCAGAAGAAACCTCTGTGATGGCAGGATGTACCAAGTTGTCCTTGAACTCTGAGAAACTTAGAATCAAACACGTCAATTTTCCAACTGACATGGAAAGTAAGCGATTGAGATATTCTTCTTTAGGAACAGCATCAATAATCATTTTGTGTAAAGAACACGTGTCTTGCAGATCAAGTGTTTCAAGTTTTTCCGCAAACTCCTGTGTAGACGTAAATCCTACCATACTCAATGATTTAATGTTTTCTTTGTTTTTTGTTAGATGTTTTAGTATGCCACACGTTTCTAGCGTTACTGTGTTATCTATGATAATATCTTCGATATATATATCAGCATGACCTTGTCCACTGTTAATGATTTCTTGCATAGAATCTGTTAACATGCACTGCAGCGATTTCATTGTATTCCAACATTCACGTAATCTTGGTGCATAATATCGGCCCGTAATATCGCTATTTCTGTAAAACTGTACGTTCTTGTCAGTGGAAAAGATGTTCGTGAATTCCTGGAAAATCTTCCTATACGCAACAGAACATAGCCCAGCAAGAAATATAAAAATATTTGACATGTCCAAAATATCTGGCACTGTGTTACACACTTTTCGAATACGATCTCGTGTTTCTGGATCATCGGAGAAAAACTGTATATGAAGGGCAGCAAAATATTCCTGTATTGATTTATGTTGAAATGAAAGGGTGCTTCGTCTCTCGGACACTGAGCCATAGTATTTATTCTGTGATAAAAGTCCAATTTCCAAACAAAATCTGAGAATTTCCTCCGAAATACTACTAAGTACATCTGACTCATCAAAAACAAGAGCAGTTTCTTTTTTCAAACTGAAGAGCTTTTCAAATGCCAATTTAGCAAGACCGAGCAATACATCCCAATGTGACCTGAAAATGTCATTCGATTGTAACCAAGTCGGAAGCTCAAGTGTGCTTGCAGAATTCTGCTGTCTACTTCTTGGCGCCAAACCTTTCTTTTCTAACTTTAGTAGACCTCGCGAAAGTGTGAGTGCCATTATGTTAGTATATATTTCGCGCCTGGACCTTCCTATTGACTTTCCGTCAAACCACAGGCAGATCATTTGCAACAGGATGTAGGGGATATATCGCACGTAATCGAGCTTCAGAGTCGACGTTTCTTTTTCAAAATCTTCAACTGTCTTTGATTCGTCAGGTACGCTTTGCCTGTTTAATACTGTGACAGCATTATTTGTTAGCTCTTGTGATGAAGATTCGTCAAGTTCATTGATTTCTATATGTCTGTCAATTTGACTCGAATGCAATTTAACAACAGCCAGTTTCCAAGGCCGTGTAGTCGTCAGGACTGTGCATCGATCTCGAGCTGGTATGTGTAGCATTTCCTGTACACCAAAACCTCTAGCACAGCTTGTCGGATGAGACCACTCGTCAAGACCATCCAGGATTACTAAACTGGTCCTGTCATTCAGAATGTCTTCTAACAGATCTCGTGTATATCGTGAACATCTAGCTAGACTACTAAGGAGACTTCTTTCAATCATACTATCTAGATCACAAATAGTTGTATCAATATCCCGTAAAGAGACAAAGAACAAAAATGAAAACTGTTTCATTATAACTACATCATCTGCTCTGAATCTCTTCTCAAATGCTTTATTGGGTCTATGAGCCTGGCACCAAGTCATACAAACGCTCTTTGCGAAAGACGTTTTTCCAACTCCGGCTTTCGCTGTAACGTATATGTCTTTGTACATTTCGCTATCACTACGGACAAACAGGTCACGGTACGAAAGTATTGGTGCCCTTCTGGAAAGTTCCGTTCTCTTCTGTCCGAACCGTCGGTCAACGTCAATGGAAGTTAGTGGCGGTTGCACATAAAAGTCAGTCATTGGTACATCATATTCTTCTACGAGAGGGGACACTGGTATTTTACTGTGATATTTTCGGTAGACAGTGATGAGGTCCTCTTTCAAATCTGTAATGCCGTAATTCATGTTAACAATGTGAACATATGATAAAGTATACTTCTTAGCTCTTTTTTTTCAAATATAAATAATAAATGAACCAATCCATTCAATCCAAAATTGTTAATTCAATCTGTTTAACCGGAAACTTTTGAGTAAAGATGGGGGTTCAAGAAATACTGGACAATGTCCTATATAACATAACTTTAATCTGAAAACCTTACTAAAGTTTGTGGGACTTGAAGTTTTAATCAAATCCATAAAATCAAAACTCTAAGAATCTATATGCTATTAATTTCAGGTTATCATAACACTTGTTAAGGACCTTGTCTCATACAAATCTGGACGTAAGCAAACCTACTGCAAAATTACAAATAACAAAGTGAACACAATTTTAAATTTAAGTTCAAACATAGAATAGAGACTCCGCCAGTGCAAGAAAGGCTAGAATCAAAATTAAGCATATGTGACTTAAAAATTCATGAAAATCTTGGCAATACAGGAAAGTCCTCAAATGAAATCCAAGCCAAAATTATGTGGCTTCCTTTAGGTTTTTAATTAAAAGTATATAAAATTTATCTAAAACAAAATTAATTAAAGAACTATTAGTATCATTTCTTTATTGACATGTACTCACTACATAACAAGTGACAGAGTATTGCAATGGCAATACAGGAGTCCCCTATCGCTATAAAACTTTGTTAGAAGTGTTAAGACTGAAAATGCCTCAAGGTATTTAGGAGCTAAGAAACAAAGACTATTTTACTTGAATTTCAATAGTGACCTTGACCTACAAGCATAGAACACTTTGTCTCATCATGGGGAGCATGTGTGTGCAATACTAAGATAATCCTTCTATGCACATAAACGTTGTGGAGTAGAAGCACATTTTTACTTGACCTTCAATAGTGACCTTGACATTTAATCGAAAACCACGGGTCATGTGCGCGACAAATAGTATTATCATGGGGAACATTTTCTGTGTAGTAAAACATCATCAAATGCAATTAAAAATTATGGGGCAGGAACAATTTTACTTGACCTTCAATAGTGACATTGACCATTGACCTACAGGGTTAGTCATGCATGTGCATTATCTATATATTGCCCTCTATATACATACCCAGTTTTATGAACCTAGGCTGAATACTTTTTGAGTAATAGCAGAATCCAATTTTGCGGATGGACAGACGGACGCCATTCCTATAGTCACCTCCGGTGAACCGTTATGAAACTAATACAGAAGTTCAAAACGCATTTAATAAATAATTGCCGTAACTGTTTATGAAGTTCGAGCAAATTCCGATGTTATTAAATACCCCACCAATCTGCAGTAAAATTGTGATTACATTTGTTTTGTTTTACGCACCCCATACGAATGTGTGTGTGTTTTTTCTTGTTTCTGACTCTGAGATACACACGTTTGGTGTCCAACTCCTTTTAACTTCAATTTTAGAAATATGTATGCATTAGATCTAGGTACACTTTGTAATTCTATGTTATGAATTCTGAATTTCGACACCCTGACACTTGTCAACAAAGACAGTAAAATACTAAACGAAACCTATTTGTACTTACAAGAAATCTTAAAACATCTCTTTTTCTGATGTTCAAAGCAACCATTTATGCTACTATAAGCCAGTAGTAGAAAAATACTGTATACGGTCCACAGTAACGTCCGCAATACGTATCAGACGTTAATTCAGAATTTCAGATGCAATATCTCAAAATGTGCCATGATATTTCTGTGGTCATTTTTCTATGCATCAATTCCTTTAAATTACGTATTCGGTAATTCCACATCAAAAAGTTTATGTAGGAATTAGTTCAACCCCAAGAGTTAAAATGACCAGCCTAAACTTTTGTATAATAAGGGAAAGGATGAAGTTTGTGACGGATTCCATCATTTTTTTTTCTATAATCATGTAGATATATCTCACATTTTTTACTTACACGTCTCCAATTCATCTCTTTCCATTACCTTCGTCTGTGACTGTTGACGACATATGTCTGTTAAGTAAAAGAAATAAAGTTGATATTAGCTAGCAAAACTAATTATGTTTCAGAGAACCTTGTACTCACAGTACATAATCCATATCTCTACTGTACACTTTGATCTGTAGCGCTTGTATATAAATATGACTGGTGTTGCTTGTTTATAAATATGACTGGTGCCGCTTGTTTATAGATATGACTGGTGTCACTTGATCATACGTATGACTGTTGTCGCTTGTTTATAAGTATGACTGGTGTTGCTTGTTAATAAGTATTGCTGGTGCTGCTTGTTTATAAGTATTACTGATGTCGCTTGTTTATAAGTTTAACTCGTGTCCCTTGTTTATTACAAATATGATTGGTGTCGCTTGTTTATACATATGACTGGTGTGGCTTGTTCATAAATATGACTAGTGTCGCTTGTTTATAAATATGACTGGTGCCGCTTGTTTATAGATATGACTGGTGTAACTTGATCATACGTATGACTGGTGTCGCTTGTTTATAAATATGACTGGTGTCGCTTGTTTATAAATATGACTGGTGTTGCTTGTTTATAAATATGACTGGTGCCGCTTGTTTATAGATATGACTGGTGTCGCTTGTTTATAGGTATGACTGGTGTCGCTTGTTTATAAATATGACTGGTGTCGCTTGTTTATAGATATGACTGGTGTTGCTTGTTTATAAGTATGACTGGTGACGCTTGTTTATAAGTATGACTGGTGACGCTTGTTTATAAGTATGACTGGTGTTGCTTGTTAATAAGTATTGCTGGTGCTGCTTGTTTATAAGTATTACTGATGTCGCTTGTTTATAAGTTTAACTCGTATCCCTTGTTTATTACAAATATGACTGGTGTCGCTTGTTTATATGCATGACTGGTGTCGCTTGTTTACATGTATGACTGGTGTCACTCGTTTATATATATATAACAGCTGTTGCTTGTTCATAGAAATGACTAGTGTCGCTTGCATATAAGTATGACTGGACACGCTTGTTTATAAGTATGACTGGTGTCCCTTGTTTATAGGTATGACTAGTGATGCTTGTTTATAAGTATGACTGGTGTAACTTGTTTGTAAGTACGAAAGATGTTGCTTGTTTATAAATTTAACTATTGTCGCTTGTTTATTACAAATATGACTGGTGTCGCTTGTTTATAGATATGACTGGTGTTGCTTGTTTATAAATATGACTGTTTAATAAGTGTCGCTTGTTTATATAAATATGACTGGTGTCGCTTGTTTATAGATATGACTAGTGTCACTTGTTTATAATTATGGTAGGTGTTGCTTGTTTATTATAAATATGACAGGTGTCGCTTGTTTATTATAAATATGACTGGTGTTGCTTGTTTATTATAAATATGACTGATGTCGCTTGTTTATTATAAATATGACTGGTGTCGCTTGTTTATTATAAATATGACTGGTGTCACTTGTTTATTATAAATATGACAGGTGTCGCTTGTTTATGACTGGTGTCGCTTGTTTATTATAAATATGACTGGTGTCGCTTGTTTATTATAAATATGACTGGTTTGCTTGTTTATTATAGATATGACTTGTTTCACTTGTTTATGAATATGACAGGTGTTAATTGTTTATCATAAACATGAATGTGTCCCTTGTCTATAAATATGACTGGTGTCGCTTGTTTCTAAATATGACTGGTGTTGCTTGTCTATAAATTTAACTGGCGTCGCTTGTTTATATATTAACAAGCATCACTAGTCATACCTATAAACAAGCGTCACCAGTCATACTTACAAACAAGCGACACCAGTCATATTTATATATATATCATAAATAAACTTACGCAGTCAAACAATTTTTTGAATAGTTGTCTAAGGGAGACAACGTGCATACACACAACTTGGCTATTAGTAAATGAATGACTTTGAATATAATTCATTTTGAATGAATTACGTCTAGTAGAGTTACATACCATACGAGAGAGCTGGGTCCGAAAACCATCCATGCCATTTTTTTCATTCATTTTGTATTTAACTAAAAACATATCCCATAGATGGAACTTGTGAAAATCATTATTTGTAAATTAATATACTATCTAGCTTATTTCTGAGATATTTGCCCGTAACTTAACAGAAGCGCACATTTCAAGCATATTTTTCTTTGAAACTTAATTAGAAAGATTTTCCTTTCTGAACGTCTGGTCCAGGTTTTATTATCTTTTATTCAGGTAAATGATGTTAACGTCACAACTTCCAGTTTATCAAAAGATCAAAACTTCTTAAACAAAACTCCTGCAGGGACAAAATGTAATCCGCTTGTCTACACACCTTGTATAATTTAGACTAGAACATGGTAAAAAATAAGACCGATATTTTAAAGATCTCTTTAAGAGTACACTGACCTTTTTCTAATTTCTCTCTTTCTTTTTCACCTGCTTTTGTTATTTCTTGTTTCTGTATTTCTGCTTCCCTTTTCACTTCATCAAGTGAAGTTTGTTTTTCTGCAACGATCTGATCTAAACATGAAGTGGTTACTGTTTGTAAGTTGGCAATTGAATCTTTAACATCTTTTAAGACTTGAATCGAAGCCTCTGTTTTCTCTTCAATTTCTTTCTGAGCTTCTTCCGTCTCCATTTTGATGGCTTGTAACGCATCAAGTTGTCTATCTTTTATGGCTTTGTCTAACACTGCCGTAACATCGGTTGTAGTTATAGTAAGAGTGTTTGCTTTTAGCTGAAATAAAATTTTAATTATAAGTCTATAAAATTGATAAACATGTAAAAAATAGCCTCCATATGACAAATAACGTAAAAAGTTGAAGATTTTATGGAAATGTTGGTTTGTTACTGCTTTTTTGTTTTCATGCTATATGTTGTTTGTAAATGTTATGTTGGGAAAAACCAACACGTCTGTTACTAGTATGGGCCACAGCATTTCTTTACCTAAGATAAATCATGCAATATTTCAATCATTCTATTAGCCAAGTGTTTCAGTGTCTGACTTTTGTACATCACACATATCTTGTTTTGTTTTTATAATTTTAAAAGTAATACTGACACAGGTCATAACATTATTGTGATTTTCAAGCCTTTGCAATGGTGGAGGAAGGCCCCGACTTCCTCTCCTAACATTCTAGACACTGTCGGGCACAACTGATCTTCACCCATTGAACTGGACTGGTCAACTCCTCAAAGATGTCAGCAAAGACAAGTGATTCGAGGTCATAAGCGTAAGCATTATTTGTTCTAATGTTTCATATACAAAACTTACATTAATTGATCAATTCTGTTTCATTCTCATGTTTTCAAAACGAACTTTCAATGAAAGTGTATGTCAATTTATCTCAATAAAGTGGGCAAATGAATGTTAAAGAAGTGCAAATGCAGCTGGTACAAATGTTCTATAGTTATAAGAGGGAACTGTTTTCAGTCTCTAGGTAAGTGTGACCTTGGCCTTTGATCTACTAATTCCTTAAACAATTAAGGTCCTCCACTGACCAAAGGTAATCATCTGATAAAGTTTTAAAAAAAGTCAGCTCAAAGGTTCTTTAGTTACATAGCAGAAACCATCTGCAGGGTCACTGTGAGCTTTGACCTACAGTACTTATCCTAGATATAAAACGTATCATGGAATGACCAAAGGTTATCATCCAATAAACACTGACGTCTGTAAGCAAGTGTTTTCTTACATATTAAGCAGAAACCGTTTAATACAGACTTGATTTCAGTTCGACCTTTACTTTTCATCAACTGACAGAATCATTCTGACCATAGCGAATCATCCTAGTTTGACGAAGTTTGACTACCAACGGGATGGACTGGCACAGTAACCAACCGACATGTGCAAAACAATATACACCACCTTATTTCCAAATGGGGCACAAGTGTTAACTTTTCATGTTGACATTGGTATTGATTTCTATACCTGCATTAGTTTATCCACTGCCACCTGTGCCCCTTGATCATGAATCAGGAATTTCGGATCTGACAAAAGGTCAATTAATGTGTCGATGTACTCCACTAGGTCACTGTCTGATACAGCCAAATCTGCTGAATGACGTACCTCACGACCAACTTCACGTGCCTGCACGTAAATAATGCGCTGGTTTAAACAAACACATGCTGCAGTCTAAATAAGCATATGAGATACGAATAAAACTGGCACGTTTGTTGTAGTAGAATTTGAAACTAGAAGCCGCAAGATTAATGCCCGCTTTTCCAAATACAACTGATCAAAATCATGACGCATCATCATTCGTTAACGAATAATGTCAGATTATGAACATTAATTTATCTTTCAGATCGATAGCTGTACAGTGTATGATCCATCTGCATTAAGAGCTAAAACAATCATACTTTTTTCAAACAAAGCTCAGATATGATTAACAGAAATGTACTAGAAAAATGAGGATATAATTATATTCATTTAAATCTCAGGAATCAGCATTTACATGTATTTACCTGAATACAAACACTGTTCGGTTGCTTGAAGTGGGCTACCATTTTGTTTTGAAAACGTTTATTGTTGATGATTACTGCCAACGAACCATTCAAATCAATATCTGCAAGTCTCGTTACCCCTGCGTAGCCATCTGGAGGCATGTAACATTTGGCGATTTCAAATGCGTCATTACTCCACCTCCTCGCATCGGTGTTCTTCCAAGATGGTCCATTGTACCGGTGCTCGTGAAGAATACCAACCTGGATGTCTTGGCACAATGAATTTGGACAGGGCTGTTTAGGTCTTTTGCTAGGAGTTGTGGGATCGTGAATGTGACATATTCGTCCCTTTGAGCAGAAATTAAACGTTGGACAGTGTAGAACATTTTCTGTGGTGCAGGACGTACAGACAGTTCCAACAGGTAAAGCTCTTTTCTGGAATACCGACGCTAAAAGGTCCTTTTGAAACTGTGTTATTTCATCCCTGACAAAGTCGTCCAATCCTTGTTTTGCGAAAAATAAAGCAAGGGCGCTTTTTAGCCAGTTTACAAACTTCTTGTCCTTAATTGTTGGAACTAATGCAGCCATCACAAAAGTCAATCAATACAGACGAGGTGTATACACAATTCTGGAAATTGTTCTACTAAGTGATGGGTGAATAACACTGGATACCTAGAAACAGACGTAAATATTCATGTCAAGTATTTGTTTTAACTGCGTTCACGTACATAATGTATATTCTGTAGTAAAATAACTTGGTCGGACGGATAAAAGATCAGCCGAGTCCATTTTTAAGAGTGAGTCGAGTATGTTTTTGATATCATCGAACAAGTTGTTGAAAAATTAATCAAAAGTAAAAACAATCGGGTACTCATTTGTAAATGAAATAAAGCAGCGCAGTAGCAAACGGCGAGAAATAAATTCATGCCACCGTGATCATTTTATAAAGCATTGGTTCGAGTCCCACACCCATCATAATTATGTTTTTAGATTGTTAAATATTTCTATTTCATAATTATTTTCGATATTTTGCAGAATTCCCTTTGCATCATGCCTAACACTTTGTTGTAAATCATTTCCTACAGTTATTTAACAGAACGGGGTTTTGAAATTGAAAAACCCTTTGTCTTATATATCTTGAGAAAGAATCCAAAGTCTTCTTGTCCTATTAATGACGATAGATATAAATAAAAAAAAACATCAAAACGGTCTGATTTGAATATACAAGTAAATAAGTAACATGCAGGGCATAATCTTCAGAATTTTCATTTATATAGCATGACGCTGGGTCTGTCGGTAACAAACCTAAGTTGGCACTTGTCAATACCCTAATCAATAAGTTGTCCGAAGCTAGCCAAAACGCTTCTCCCGCTATGAAATGGACTTATCCGATCTTTAATCAAGCAGATCTAGTTTTTTATTATTGAATATACATACCATCTATCAAATATGTGCTCTTAAGGAAATATGTTCTAACGTTGTTGATTCTATCTTCTAAGTCAGTCTTATCCCGAGGAATATGAGGCTACGAACTACCAATTGGAGAAATTTAGAAGAGGATCTTACATACAATGATGCAACAGACCAGGTTGAGATGTAATTTAAAGGTTTTTTTTATTTCTATTTTAGCTCTAGAGACCCCCAACTGGGACCAAGTGCACCATTTAAAAACGAAATTTGGGAGAGGACCTTATGCCGAAAAAAATTTCATTGCAGTTTCCGGTCACATGCTCAAAACAAGTATGCCCACGGGCAGAATGTAGAGCCCGCCGGCTGTCAAGTGTAATCTCATATTGGTGAACATACAGGTAGTTTGGATTTGTTTTTTTTTTTTTTTTTTTATTAAGTGAGACTTTTCGGAAATTAGTTTTGTGTCAAAACATGAATACAAATAAGGGGGTTATGCCTTTAGAGCATCATTAAGTTGATTTCTAACATCACTGGCCATGTTTAAAGCATAAAAAGTGCAGTGTTGGAACTTTTTGTTCAAAAATTGAAAAAAATATTCCCCAAGGCCATAAAAACATTAAGGGTCGGGCGAGCAATTTAGGGTAGGTCGGGATACCTGAAACAAACAATCTTTTACGCCTAATAAAGATGTACAGACCTCCATCATTTTAAGCGGTTCATGAAAAGAAGCCCTTAAAAGATATTTCTATTTTAGCCTTAGTGGCCCCTGAAAGAGGCAGATCTGCTCCATTTGAAACTAATTTTGGAGAGAAATTTATAATAATGCTATCTTTGAAGCATCCAGTGCAACCAAGCACCTAGTCAAAATAATTCGACGTTCAGATTGTTTTATATTTGTGACTGGCAATCTAAACGAGAGGGGATATTGCCCATATGAAAAAATTATCTCAATATGTTTGCTAGGAAGGATTTCCTACCAAGCACCATAATAGCACCCCCAGGCCAGTCTGACAGAAAATATTACAGCACAGGGAGTACGAGTTTATACAGCCGCCACACTGCTGTTTTGATAGTTAACAAAAGTTTCAATATAACCTCCTTACAAATCAGTACAAAATTCTTTAATTCTCGAAATTTATAGATCTAGATCTAAATTTTACTGAAAGTGTGTGAGTCAATTTCTATATAATGTAATAACTGTTTGACAGCTCTAAAAAAATCTACTGGATTCCTAAAACTACGTCTAGCTACTTCTTCATGTGTTGACTTTCGTGCAGATCCAGCCAATTTTCTCAGAGGGGGTGCGACCGGCCCCCTCACTAAGACCAGGAAGGTGTAGCTAATACGTATCAATCGTCCCAGCTATGACAAACATGTGTCTTTATACACTTAATATTTTCATGGTGTGTTTTTGTGTGTTTTGATGTCAGCCCTATAAAAGAACAGGGTTGTCAATAAGTCTTTGTTGAACAGGCTGAAATAGAAAAATTGCGGCACAGCTAGGGGGTCCGGGGGCATACCCGCCCCTGGGAAATTTTGAAATTCAGCACTTCATTTCCTGCATTCTGGGACATTTTAGGAGCATTTAAGGACACCTTTTCCGCTGCTATTATATATACAATATATTCCTTATTTTCACAGTTTTATGGACTAACATGTTAAGTGTGGGAAAATTTATAAAATAAAGTTTTCTTAAAGGTAAAATTTTTAGGGTTTTTTTTTTTTAGATAATTAACATAAATACAAACTACGTCGGGGTCTTATGTAGCAGCTGCCACATACAATTCGAATGCAGTCCTAATGTTGCTTTTTTGAAAAACCATTTTTTTCCTTCTTCTCTTCTTTCCTTTTATTTTTTAGATTTTCAGTAGGGGTCCAGCGGACCACCCCTCCCCCAGCCCCCTCTGGATCCGCACATGGACTTTGTATGTTTGATACATCTTCTTTTAGATAATTCCATTCATATTCTATTTATGCATATACATTTTCTATGTGGAGTGATGTAAAGCGTGTTAAGAACCGAAAATGTTTTTCTGGGATCCCAGATAAATATAGATCTTAAGGAGATGTCACGGCTGAGATAGTTTAGCATTATTACAATACACAGTCGGTATTGAAATTGTGTTTCCAATACATGTGCTCATTAGATAAATCCTCAATATCTATGTGAAAATAAGGGATGTGTTTTGTATGATTGCAACACTGTGAGTTGCTCTAATTACTGACAAATGACTGAAACAATAGGAATTCGTACGAGAGATGGATAGACAAAACGACAGTGAGGTAACAATATATTCTTTTATTGTTTTAATGTACGAGTTGTAAGTTACAATAAAGAATACCCATTTTATGAAAATCAAACTGGAAGTTAGAAATAACAGAAAAAAATTAATTAGGTCATGAGTCACCATATACCTGTCAAAATTTGTCATTAGTTTTCACGAGCTGTCAAAATTACTTTTATCTCTCTATTCTGCAAATGCATTGTTTTTGAAAGTATCTTGGACGGATATTGTAGTGTGTAACTTACTTTACATTCCACATTAATATTTGTGCTTGAAATTGCTTTGTTGAGCTCACCGATGTCACATATGAATGTCTATTGTTTTAGTTTACTGTCTGTTATAAAGGTATCAAATCTCAATATTAAGATATAAGAATTGTTCCTTTCTGGTAGACAATGGAAACTATTTGGTTGAATCATAATATAACAGTTTTTGGAAAGAACTGAATATTCTTTGGTTTTTTGTTATTCACCGGAAATTCAAAAAGTGACATCACCTTAAGATTCTACTTTCACTTTCACATAGCCTACCTCTGACTATCATGGTGGGAAAACGGTCATCTGCACGTGATCCCTTATCAGGATTGTCCTAATAAACAGATCCGTAACCCTAGAATCAGATTTTGGGGTTTTGATCCACGCGTACACCTAGATACTTCCATGTTAAAATTGACACTTGAAGTCAAGGTCAGGCCCGTCCATTATAACATATGTTTTTTTCTTTTCTTTTTCTTTTTGTAGCAAATTCAATCACCATCAATGCAATTTATGCTCAGCTTATTAAACAAGATCTATTTACTGAAATTGGGGTTGGGTGCTCACTTACAAGTATATAAGTCGGCAAAACTTAAAGGTGACTTTATGTGACCTACAAACTGAAAGTAGGCCTAAAGCTGTAATTTGTAAAACATTCCCACAATGAGCTATGCTATCGGACAATTTAGTCGACAATAAGTATAAATATATCTTTACTAACCTGTTGATATGTGACCTGCTTTAACGATATCTAAATAGTAAATCTAGCCAAATTACTGCTTTCTTTACTTTCATTTTCCACATTATTTTTTTTTACTTACAAATGGCGAAGTCGATTCAAAGGGAGATAAATTCGCAAACATTAATTTGGGTGTATGTGTAATATACCTGGGGATATGATATAGCGTGCGTACGTTCAGTATGGCAGTGCCTTCCGCGATAAATAATTCATTATTTGATGAAAAAAACTAAATGGTTTAACACATATTCAGCTCTAATTCTTTTTTTTTGTAATATATTTTTATTTCCAATACATACAGCACATTTACAACAAATACATTAGTGACAGTTTATTTCTTTTCTATATTGATATAAACAAAATACTTTCTTAATTAATCTTCAAATATTCATTTTATTTTTATTTTATATGTCTATATTATTGTAAAAATGTGATAAAAAAAGGAGGAGAGTAAAAAAACGACAATAATTAAAGGAGAGAAATGAGTAGAATGAAAAAAAAATAAAGAAAATGAAGATGTGGATGTTCTCGATAGAATTTGAATACTGTTATTGATAGAAAAAAAAATACATTTTTAGCTCATACAAAATGTTTATTAAAAGACAGCTCATATTATTTCTCCAATACTATCAAAAACTGACCATTTTTGCCTGTGTTGTTCTATTTTGTTATGTATTGTGGCTATTTCCTGTTCTTTATAAATTACGAAATACTGAAGAAAAAAAAATGTACATGAGCTCTGCGAAGTAACTATATTTAACGCATTTGGACCCTAACTTTAATGGTAGCTACATCTATATATGCTCCTGCAACGTAACTTTAAAGAAATATCTCACCTGTTTAATACAGCATATCTCCATGCAATGGGTGCTACTACTTCCGCGTTTTACTTATTACCTGCCTTGGTAACCTTGGTAACCAGATATGTACGTAGCATGTTGTAGGAAGCGTCTTAGTCCTCTTGACCACTGCGTCACTTGTGTTTATCATTGCATAAACTACTTTTGTAGATTTTATATGTATGAAAATTTATTTCTGAAGACATATATGTTGCACTGACCTAAAAGCCAGTACATGTCGTCTTCCATCTAGATCTAACTGTATAACCATATACGTGCAACGTTTGTACTGTACGTTCCTCCACAAGGAAGAATTTTTGCATCATTTTATTGGCTTGAAGCTATTACACTGTTTTAGGTTATTTTGCATCTCCGAATATAGCACATATGTACTGTGTATTAGGAAACGCCGGAGGACATTAAAGGCTCAATTACTTGTTTCTATGGTGTACCACTTGGGTCAAAAGTCTACTTTGCGTGCGTGAACATTTCAAAATATATATGCACGTATAAAAATATGCATGCATGCGTAAATATGTATGTGTATATTTTGATACATGTGCACATACATATGTAGGTGTAGAACGGTGTCAGGCCACCTTAAATTTCGCTTGTCACAAGCGATAATTATTGCTTCTCCCTAGGTCAAGAGATACATGTAGTTGCCAAATTGAATAATCCTCGCGAAAGTTTTAGAACGATCAACAGCATGTAAATTTCGCATGTAGAGTACTTCACGGTAAGTTGAGAGACTAGTGAAATTATGTTAAAATTTCTTGTGTGTTTTGTCTTAGGATAAAATTTCAGAGCAAGCAGGGGTAGGGTAAAATTGTTGAATTGAAGTGAAGACGACGAGAAAGAGATTGTAGAAAACACTGGTAGTTACTGTGTATTTAGAAAATAATAAGACTACTGAACCTCAGCTTCACCAGGAAAAAGTAGTGCTACGGAAAGGAGGAGTCATCATTTCACAGTGTCCGACAAATTTATAATCTTGCTGGTGATTTTTTTTCTAGTAGCCCAGCATTTTTTTGTAGTTGCCCAGCAATTAACACCCCGAAAGTACAAACTTGCTTTACCCGAACCCGACTTACTGAGATGTGAGAATCAAAGGGGTCTTTAACAATGTTCGGTTAATATTTAAAAATAAACCTGTGCGTTTGTTTCAGTTTCGCAGACACATTTATATTGTATTAGTCTACATATATATTTGAATGACCATAAATGTTTATTTTGATGTTGATATTGTCCAAATATTGCTGCAGACCCCTTTTGTTAAGAATGATGGAAAACAGAAAAAAAGGGTCAATATTTGATTTTCTTTATTCATAGAAATTTTGACTGGTACCAATTGACTCTTGTTAAATTTAGTGTTATTTCTAGAGCTCAAAAAAGCATTTCTAGATGTTTATAGTTAAGTATTCATTACATTTATGACCATTGCATTGATTTTGAATACTTATCACAGAATAAAGTGGTAAATGATATCTTTCCAAAACCATTACCAGTGTTTACAAAGGGTTTTTTACATTACTTTATATTTTTGTTAAAGTATTCAAGCCTTTTGCTTAAAAATGTCACCGAGGATGTCAACTTGTTCATATGAATATGAACTTGTGGAGGGCCTTTAAGTTCTAAACCGAGATCATGTTACAACATAATAAAAAGGTCTGTTTCAGGTCACATTGTACACTAATATTTATCAAAATTCATTTTATAGTGATTAGGTCTTTCATCAATATTTCATTAACAGAAACGTGCTGAAACAGTCTGTAAAGAACTATCACTGATATGATTGCGCCTCTGCTTTTAATACTGCTGTCATACTTCTATATATAGGCAAATATAATTAATTCTATTGTTTGCCTGTGTAAGTATCATACGTTTATGCTATTTGCGAGTACTGTAATGTTCTTTGTAAGGCCTAGAAAAATTCTTTGTTTCCGGTAACATGCTAAATAAATTAGGGTAGGTAGGTCGGATTTTTTTTTAATTTTGATTTTTTTTTATTAAGGGAGACTTTTTGGAACATTATTTTTGCTGGCATATAAATGGAAATAATAATTCTATGTTGCTGTGTAAGTATCATCGTTTAGCTATTGCATACTGAATGTCAATGATTGATTTCTAACATCACTGGCCATGTTTAAAGCATAAAAGTACAGTTTTGTAACTTTTTGTTAAAAAGTTGAAAAAAAAGTTCTCCACGGCCATAAAAACATTTAGGGTCGGGCCAAAAAATTAGGGTAGGTCGGGATACCGGAAACAAACATTTTTTACGCCTAATGTGTCTGTACATTGAAATGTATCTGGAATACAGGCAGATATCAAAATGCGCAAACGTCCAAATCATGAGAAAAGTCATTGACACCAAAATTTACATGATATTTTAACAAATTAGTAAATGTGTTCTTAAACGCCAGGCACTTCATTCTCAGATTTTCGAAATAAGTTCTATAGATTAAAATATAAGACAGAATGTACAAAATGTCTAAGGATTGATACCGGTTGAATCTTCGCTTCTACTGAAAGCATTCAAGAGTTTACTAATTGATGTATATATACGTGAAAATGTCATTTTGCTTTGTTTTATTTGAGGGTTTGCTTTTTTTTTCAAATTTAGTAAATAACAACAAAAACATATTTAACTTGATGTTTTGCCTGTGTCAAATGTAAATAACCTTTCTTACAAAAATGCAAAACCTTAACTGATATTACAAGCTTTTGTTGTATAGGTCACTGCCTAAGGTTTATTCTCTCTATATGTAAAGGGCAAAATATAACATAATTGTTTAATGGAGAATGAGAAAAAAAATCCCGACCAGGGGCTGTTTCACCAAGCCTATTTAGGATAAAATTAGAAATTTCGAGTAAGGTGTTTTACGAATATCCTTTTAAATAGATTCATTTTATCTATACAGCCATTCTTAAAATCTGAGCGGAAGAAAATTAAAGTAGAACTGTCATCAAATTGAATTATTGACACAGTTTTCAAACAATACAAGTTAAATCGTATGTAAGTTACATATATATATATACTTAGAATTGAACTTAGGATGAAATTTATAAATGTTTGTGAAACAGGCCCATATAGAGGATTTAAAACTTTATCCCGCGTCTATTTTACCTTCATCTGCATGCACGCAGTGTAATGTGTCAAACACCAGCTTTGGATATGCAAATTTATATGTCGGACAGCTAGCTCAGACGGACTTACAGGACTATAACAACTTGTTGTGGCTATAGACTTAGCTAAGTGTGGTTTGCTCCCCCGTTCCTAACAGATTCTGCTATACCAGTTTCTACCTAATAATTTTGAAGACAGGCCAGCAGTTTTAAGGAGGAGATGTCGTTAAAAGATTTTTCTATGTTTGTCTCTCGCGGTTGTTTTTTTTTTTTTTTTTGCGATTTTTAATGAAATAATCTTCATGATTCAAACATTTTGAAGAGTCCAATGTCAGCCAGAAGTTTCGACATTTTAAAGTTTACACTATATAGAAAAGGATAAAGTGGCGACCCTCTGCCGGTAATAGCTTTGATAAATCGGTGTAATTTGAATAATCTTGGTAGAGAGTCACTTATAAAAATGACTTGTGCGATCGTGTACTTTGACGAATAGGAATAATTTGACCAGTCTTGGTAGCGGACAAGGTAAGAAACATTTCTAAACAACTTATTAAATCAAGGTCAAGTTTCATCAATTTTCTTTTTCCTACAAATGACTTCAGAAAAGCTGTCGTTCGAATAAAATGTTGAAGAACAGACAGCGGAGGCTGAGAAGTCACAACAGTTCACATAGAACTCGTTTTGTTCTGTTGTGCTATATGAATTTGGCCTTTTCGTTGTCATTCTTACAAGAGAAACATTTTCAGCTTCATGTTCCATGTTATGCAGCATCTAAAGATTTGTTAAGTAGACAGAAACAATTACATAGAAATTTAATTAAAAAGAAATCAATTTATAATTATAATTGTGGCTGGAGTTTTCTCTTGAAGAGTTCTGTTGAGTGCAGATATTTTACGTGGTTTGGAATGCATGCAAAATTGCAGTAGTGTCTAGTGCCTATTTAGAACATATGGTAAAAAAAAACTGTGGTCTTAGGCCAACAAAGACTGGTTTAGATTTACTTTCACCAATTTTGTCCAATTTAAACATTTATGACTTTCCTCCTACAATCATTTAATATTTCAATCGCATTCTCCACTGTTTGCATTTAAAGTAGTAGAATGGACACGTAATAGTTTTCTACAAATGTTAGATTGTATGACTTGCATGCAACGACCTTCAGTGTATTTCCATATCTCAGTGACAGGGTTTAAAATTACAAAGGACTAGTTTATTTTCGGGTTTATTATATTCCGATAAATCACGCTGATCGTAAACCGAAAACTGATCATGAGGGGAAACCGACATATTTTTGAAAAACCTTGTTTTGAAGCCTAGTCAAGATGCAATTTTTAAAGAAGTGAACCTAAGATGTTTAAATGAATCGACTACTTTTACTGTACGTGTAGGTTATTTCTTTAAAAAGTCATCACTTAAGTTTTATCAATATTTAGCCGGAGTTTCAAATTGGAAAAAAATTACATAAGGAGGTTGGGTCAGTAAAGAATATAACAATCGTCAATTCATCTTTTTGAAGAATACAGACTATTTATATCATTAAGAAAAAAATAGGCACGAATAAACTACATTAAAATTCTATATGTAGTCATATAGTGCGTCCTTGACCTCGAGGGATATTAAATACAAAAGACTGATATTATATGACTATGCACATGGACTGTTTCACGAGTATCCTATAGAATACTAGTATATCTAGCATGCTGGAGAGCATTCCAACCTACGAAGACAGCTACAGTTCCTTTCACAGGCAGAACACAGAGCTGATAGTAGCATAGATGCTATTCTGCCTCTTTGTTGATTGTTTTTCAAATCTATGTCTGGAAATGAAAACAAAATTTTAAAGTTTGAAAGAGATTTTGACAGAAGAAAGCACTTTCAAAACAACAGCGGGAAGGGGAGGAGGGAAGATTATCAAATTTGAATCTTACCATTACAATAATATACATAACATTTTTATATCTAATTTGTCCTCTGAAACCAATACATGTATGGATTTAAAATGTAACCATTTGCATTGGTTACATGTATCTGTAGTTCTACAATGCCACTTCTTTTTAATATGCGGTAAAATCGTCATCATGTACTGCCAGATTATTTTAAAATGACGGATCAGGAATATTCATTAATGAGGTGGCGCAAGAACGTTTCAATCTTTTATAAAATCTAACTACTATTTTTTGTACTTACATTTTCCGTTTTTGATGAACACGTCACGTGCCGCTTTAGAAACCAGCAAAGCGTCTTCAACACCTATCTCTTTAGCCATCGTTTTACGGAAGGTGGTAAAGTCATTGCCTTTCAGCGTCTGAACTGATTTCAGCCGGACCATCTTAAATGCAAGTAAGTACACATAAGGATAATTTCCTTAAGTCTGCCGTTAAACCCGTCTTTCAGTAGTTATAGGCATTCAGTGTCAATATATTTTGGCTTTCTTCACAAACTGCACCAACAAAGCAATTTTGCCCAAGCAAAATAATTTCATTTCTCAGACGTTCAAACGTCGAGCCCTTCCCCGACATCCCACTCCCCCGCAGTGACACAGTTATTGTCAAAATTCTTTATGAACTATTGGAGGCTTACTTTCCTGACATCACTTCCTCATTGTTACTATACCTTACAGTACGCTCGTATATATATATACATACATCAAAATATTAAAGTGCTCGGAGAACGTTATTAATAACTGAAACAAAAAATCAGAGCTTATGGGAAAAACTCGATATTTTGATTTCATACCATAACTGGCGGCCATGTTTTTGACAATTCTGAATAATCAGAACACTCTTGGCAGCAAGTCCCCCAGGGAACATTTTTGCAAAATTATTTCAAAATCAGGCCAGCAGTTTATAGCAAGAACAGATTTTCTTTTCCGTTGCAACAGTAGAGGTTCTAGATGGAATATAATTCTTTGAATACATTTGAAAGGGACCTACGCAAAAACATTCCTTTGAAGTTTAGTTGAAATGCAACGAGTGGTTTAAGAAGAGATGTCGTCCGAAGCATTTGCTGACAGACGCCAGATGGACAGTGGTAAATGAGCTTAACAAGTAATGTGAAATTAAAATTAAAACAAAGACTAGTCTAACAAACCACACATCAATATTAGACAAATGAGAAAGATAACATTCTTTGAGGTTGTGGGGTTGGGAGGGGTTTAGAACCATTTTTCAACACATTTTTCAGCGGCCAGTTAACCGAACTAGTGTTCCTTGATTCTGTTCCAATACTAATCTTTTCTCCGCAAGTAACTGACAACTTCTCCATATGAATCACAGGTGGAGGACGAATGATTTCAGGCACAAAGTCTTTTATCATATCGAACACACGACCCTGAGATCTGTAGATCTGCGCTCTCCCTACAGAGCTAAGCGGATGGGCTTAAACGATATTGGATGTTATTATTACATATTATAATTATTTTGAAAACTGTAAACTTACGTTTTTCTTTGTATTCAGCCTTGCTCTGGGCTGCACCATGAAACATCCATGTATGTTTAATAATATAAGAAAACACATTAGTGTACTTTTTGACATGTCTATACGAAAATGATTAAAGCAACCTTGTGCTTTTAAATTTTAATCTCTTCTTTTTCAGTTTAGGAACACGTTTGACAAACCACCGCAATATTTATTGGTTTCATGAAATAATTTACGTCAAAAGTTGACAAGGTTTAATGTTTGTTGTGGTTATATAACAACATTATACGCTTCAAGTAATTGTATATGTACAGGCGACGGACAACATGCAGGTATAAATATATCATCTAGAGGCTTTGGCAAGCTGAGCTAAAACGTAATAAAAGTTTCAATCCATCTCAGATTAGTAATCTCGGAATTACGTCCCTTGAATTTGCTAAGGTTTGGCTCTAAAGCCACTAAGGCGCCGTCCATTTCTATAATTCTACACATTTCATTTAATTAGAACACAGTAACGGTTCTTGGATTTGTAAAAAATCGTCATTATTTTATATTTTATACATTCTTTACATGAAGCTTTTAAAAATGTAATGCGCAAGGGTATAATATTTCACTTCAATGTAATAATTAGTTCTGTCATTTGAGTTATTCTTGTGTTACGGCCCTTGAAGTACTCATTATTTACGCTACTTCAAATTGTTAATGTACTAGGCTTCATTTCTCAACGAAGTCGTAAAAATGTATAAACAATGCATATGTGAACAATATCACGGCATGATTTCGTTAGTCTCCAAATAGTTACAATCCTTTTGTCTTATAAATAGATATCATTTCTTAAGCAAACAGCTTCCGATTCGTTGGACCAAATCTCTCCTACGTGCGGCCATTTTGGTAAGATGATAGTTTATTTTAGAAGAAGTATTATCTGGTAGTTTTTCCCCCCAAAAATGTTTATCTTTTCCGGTTGTATACTGTTGATAAATACGTTTCGTTTGTTCTCTGACATATATTTTGATTGACCTATCATCTGGAACAACTGATGATGATAAGACCTTCCTGCTATCATACTTCCGTATAAAAATCTGTCCCAAAGGTTTAACATCAGTTCCGATGTGACGAACTACAACACTGATCGATAAGGAAGATTTTTTGAACCATTAAAAGTGTAAACCTCTCTTTTTATGCTTAGACAAATATCCAAATAATTTAGTTAAGGTATAAGTTAGTGGTGTAGAAACTGGTTATCTGTAAGTATAGAAGGAAAACGATGTTCCCAGTATTAACAAAGTGGCACCGTTATTAAAATAATGCATTGGCTCGGCGAATAGTATTCAAGTCGATTACTTTTTGTTTTACATTGTGTTTATCGCCGTGTTTTAGAAATACGTAAGTTATGACACGGCGGGCAGTTAGTCTACCCATGCTCCAGGTACCATACCAGTACTTACATAATCTCCGCAAGTATGTCAGTTTCTCCACATGAACCACAGGATGGGAAAAAATGATTTCAAACTGGTTATTGCCCTAGTAACCGTAACGCTAGAGTTTAAAAAGTTGAAGTAGGTTTTAGAAAAGGATGAGGGACGTATATGATTTGCAGCGGAAGGTTGAATTAGAGGATGATGACAGCAGCATCACTTCTACATCATGATTTCGAAACTGAAATCAAAGTGCTAAACCGACCCTAGAGTCGCTTTCCGAGCTACTAATCAAGAATACATTCGGCAAAGTTATCTGGGTATATCTATTTTTATTGTAGACACATGTAGATAAAGCAGTCGGGTCGTGAAAATAAGTGGCATTAATTAATGACAACTTACCCGATACATTTTGCGGAATGTCGAGTATTACCTTATGTAAACAATTTTTACATTTTACTTGCCCATCCATGATTTAAAAGCATAATTGCATTTTGACAAGTTACATGTATACACAGGAAAACAATTATCTCGTTGACGACCACCGAGGTCTTTTATTATTGTAATGCTAGGGTAATGGTTAGTGAACTGGTCGAGATATGTCTTGCACATTTCTTGATCTCGTATATATTACACTGAGAAGTGTGACTTTGTTTTCTGACCGATGCTTCTATCGCGATATGTTATTCTATAATAATATGGTGTTAGATAAGATGATCGTAAAATGATGAAAAACAAAACAAAGCCTTTGCTTCCAGGAGATATTTATGGAACTCTGGAAAAGAACCCATAAACATTATTTTTCTACGTACTACATTTAAAACAAACTTTCAGGAGTTCTGTTTTGTTGAGAAGAACCTTTACTCATTATTAAATTTGACAGAGCTCTTATGCATTATATACAACATGTAAAATTTCAAAAAAGGTGAAATATGGTCATTTTTGTACATTAAAGAGACAAAACTCTGTGGTAGAGGGGTTTAGTTGACATGTGGGCGTGAAATATAGTGGTGTCTTCTGGAGGTAGCAGTTAGGCGTGACCGGAAGTAGCCTCATGGCTCCCCTTAACATCGCTCTGTCCCGACCTGATACAAATCTGATATTGTCTTTTCTCTTTGTGTAGCAGTCTTTTGCAAAATGTTACTTTTTCAAGTCCGATGAGCGCGGATAGTGAAACTATTGTTGCCTGAAAATTCAAGTATACGAGGGATGCCCCAAAAGTTCTGACACGAAGGTCATAACTGATTAACTATTAAAGATGTATGTCATATGATTCATTAGACATAAACCTTGAAAGTATTGGCTAGATAAGCATATTATTTGCAAGTTATAGCTACATTGTATTTGCATTTCGCTTTTATGGTCTAAGTTCTACAAGGTTATAACACACTAAATAGTTGTTGTTCTTTATTCTATATAAAATTGACCTATTTCCAATGACCGCAGCACACATCTGGACCCATTTTAAATGTCTGTAACTTACATTTTCTTGAAGAATATTGTCAGTGCTAACTAAAAATCAAAAGAAAAGTGGGGGTCATGTTTGATGCAAGAAAAATAATTTCAGTCAAACACAAACTGCAAAATCAGCTAAAAAATGAGACCCCAAATTATACTGGTGGTGTATGATCTAAGTTTCCATGAAAACTTTTGTCATGTTGTTATTTCATTATGAAAATGCTACCTACATGTCAAGCATAGATCTGTCATGTGATTTTAGCAAAACAATTGCAAAGAAAATAAGGAAAAAAGCTCTATAGAGCAAAAAAAATCTGAGGACTATTTGTATCCGCCATTATGCGTTTTTTTTCGCGCCATTTTTCTATTTAGTGTCTGTATGCCACAAGGGTCACGGCGATGTCAGAGAAATAGCGCACTTTGTATACACTGCTCCTGTGTGGAGATACAGTCAATGTTACTGCAATTATACACTATTTCACAAATACAGTGTTCTTCTGTCATGTGTCTATTAAAAATATGGAAATTACATAAAACACACTGATACATAAAAACTTGAGATGTGCAAACACTGCTATGACTTGTAAACGAAATGTTCGATTTAACAATATTTTCAGTTTACATGTATAATGGATAATATGATATAGGTACATCGGATGTAAAACGAACTGTAAAAAATGGAGACGAAAGTTATAAGTATCGGGAGGTTCCATCCCCGCTTTCCGGTTCAACAGTCGATGCACTATTATCTATGGAGGTTTGTGCTAAAATGATGACAACAGAAGCTCTCCCAATTCATTTCAGAATTTAGGTTCCGTTCACAAAACAAATTTACAAACAAAAAGTATCTCATAATTAGTTTAATAAAATCATTATAGCGTCAATTCACACTGCTGTAATCACAGGAAAACAGTTAAGGACACGGTTTATTACAACTTCGGATACAAAAGTCGCAGTCGGTGTTAGGACATAAGGAACACAATGCTGTCAGCAAAAGTACTGTAATAGAAGATTTCTGTGCAGGGTCTGTGTAGTCAATCTCTGAAAGGTTTAGAAAATTATAATCAAATACTCGATTACATGGAGAATGAAAATACAAGCAGTTTTTAACGTCTTAATAAAACGTATAAATAAGCAGAATGCACCATGAAATGTATAATATACAACTATGATTATGTGTTTTGTGAGAGCTTTTTTTATGTTAGTTAGCGCAATAATTATGATAAAGTAAAGTGGTGAACATGTCTACAGAGAACATTATTGCCTGTACTGTAATAAAGTATATTGGATAAAAGCGCTGACAGCTCATTTAGCTTCACGGACATTTTAGAATGGACGATAAAAAAACATAATTGCATTTAGCTTGATTGAAAGCTCACATTTATACTTTTCTTGGTTTACCAATTATTTTTTACTTGACTTTCATTAAAATAAAAACCGCAGAACCCCGAATTTGATTTTATTATTATTAAACAGATTTATTTATTTTCTGGTCCTTTGGATTCATCGATTCCATTCAATATCTGTGTAACTGAATTCCGCTCAAGTCGGTGCTAGGGAGCGTAAGGGGTTTTGTACTTTCCATTACGTTTCATGAATAGACACAAATCAAATCGAGTCTGCTATTATATTGCTTGGTTGCATTTTATGTTAACATTACATACTTTTACCAACAATTTCTTTATTATACAACTCTTCAATCTTTTTCGAAGACAACAAAGTCTCACTGATGCCCATTGTTTTGGCCATATGCTGACGAAATGTTGAAAAATCATTCACTTGCAATGTAGAGACGACCGGCTCTTGCGCAGCAGCCTAATTTTAAGATTTGAAAAATAAACAAAAATTGTTAAATAAAATTTATATCAAAGGTCTATATAAAGAATGTTTATTACCAATATTTATTTGATTACATGAAAATTAAATCATGCACTTGACGCAAATATTTACAATAAAGTTAAACCTAGCGGTAACAAAAAAACAACTATTTCTTGAACGGATTTTTAAAAAAAAATAAGAACTGCTTAGTTTGATTTTCAAAACGAATGACAATGAATTTTTTGGAACTATCTGAAAAGAAGATTCGGTGTACAATGACCAAACATGTCCCCTTATAAGGTAATTTTAACAGACCCGTAATGACAATCGACACTTTTCATGTGATTATGTATTTCCGATAGACAATTCGGCATTCTTCGGATGTAGAATAGTTCAATGAACACGTGGCTTTCCTTAAAAACCGGTGAATGCCGAAATCGCTTACGGAGACTGCGTAATTTGAGCCGCGCCATGAGAAAACCAACATAGTGGCTTTCCGACCAGCATGGATCCAGACCAGCCTGTGCATCCGCGCAGTCTTGTCAGGATCAATGCTGTTCGTTAACGGTTTCTCTAATTGCATTAGGCTTTGAAAGCGAACAGCATGGATCCTGACCAGACTGCGCGGATGTGCAGGCTGGTCTGGATCCATGCTGGTCGGAAAGCCACTATATTGGTTTTCTCATGGCGCGGCTCAATTGCTGATTGTTATCATGCTAATGGACCCGTAATGACAGCGGGCAATTTCCGTAAGATTACGTTTCTACCCGGTTTCGGCATCCTTCGGGCATAACGGAATAATATTTTTCAAAGGAACCGGAAAATGCCGAAATCATATATGGAGAATACATAAACGCACGGAAAATACCGATTTTCATTACGGGTCCACTACCTTAATTCTCCACTACTTTTATTGCCGTCCGTCTATTTGTCACTATCAGAATAATTTAGGTCTGGATACCTTTGTATGTAGGAGAATATTACAACACAAAAAAAATCTGAATAAAGTTAAAGTCAGTCCTAAATATTTGTAAAACACTTATGCGGAATGTTACTTTGTTTACCATAATAAATCACCTCCGTAGGCGTTTTTACGACTTTCAACAAAACAAGTTATTAGGTCAGTTTGTTTATTAAAAAAACAAAAAAAAAAAACAAAAAAAAAAACATGCACTATCAATAATATCTAACAAAATTGTATTTGTATACGGCATACCTTATAAGATTTTTAAAGAAATGATCTTTTAAACTTTAATAAAACTTCCTGATAAGGTCAATAGTGGAATATTTCAATTAAGTTCGAACACAACCGGCCATATTCTTTGACCTCTCCTCAAAATCTAGAGTTTTCGACCTAGTTCGAGCCGCTACCACCAGAACTTACTATACATGTTTATGTAGGTATATATTCAATATACAGTATGAGACTTTGAGTATCACAAGAGGCTAGGGTAGGTTATACTCGTACATTGACGCAAATTAGTATTGTTCAAGTCCTTACGCGCTGGGTGTGATAAGGATGTGTAGGTTATTCGCTTCTCACCTTTACTACAGAGTAAATAAAAGTAGCCCATTAACATTTTTGGCCTCTGAAAGATGAACGGTCGTTTTAATTTTGTGGATTTAATGGCAAAATACTATGTCGAAAATTTGAGCTTCTAATTTGAAATTTCGACTTAATATCTCGAAAAATTTCCCGAATTACGTTAGTTTATTTTTCGTATTACTAAATCGTATACCTTTCCAGTTAGTAACTCGAAATTTCGACTTGATAAAAGCGTAATCTTCCAAAATTCCAAATTACGTAAGTCTAAATTTAAAATTACTAAATCGAATAAGTGTCCAGTTAGTAATTCTAGATCGAAATTTCCAGTTAGGACCTCTTAATTTCGAATTAATAAAACGCACCTGGCACTAATACTCTTCGTAAATATGCCTTGTGTGGAAATTATTTGTAAACAAAAAACAATTTTTTGAAAATTATAGATAACATTTAATAATGTTAACCAAGTGTCACTTAAGAAAAACTAACTTACCATTGTTTTTAAGCCTCTGCGAACCCTCTCCGCCTTGCAGCAGTATCCGGTCTCGCACCATAATAGCAAGATGAGGAAACTCGAGATGCAGACACGTCTACTAGCATCCATTCTGGCTTATGAAAATAAACTTTTCAACTATTGTTATATGTACACTATACTGATGGAAATTAAAAGCTCCTCTTAGAAAATATTTTATTATTGCAACTTTGATGCTCATATATAGTTACGCATTTACTCCAATCTGAAATTGATACTGTTGGATGTTTTGTGCTACTAGGAGCATATTGATACACATTTGTGCACGCGAAATTCAGGTCATTTAAAAATCAAAACGTTATTTTACAAATAAATGTTTACATTTGCCGGGTATCAACACACGAACATTTCTCAAATGTCTGACAATTCTAATAGAATTTATGTCAATAGAAGTGTTTATGTGCGTTGTAGAATTTAGTGTCCAGGTATACATGTTGCTCATGATTTTGTGGTGTTAGCCCTAAATCAATTGTTACGATATAATTGTTTTATGCATATAATGCACCAGCTAATCAGAGTGCACGAAACACACAATCTTACGGGAAACATTTTGTTTTTATAACAACCTCCATCCTCATCTCCGCCACTTCGTCCTTGTTATCATAATTTTCACATTTTTACTACAATTCATCTTATTGTTCCGGCGAGTTTTTGCGCCTATGTATGTTAAAATGATAATGTTTGTACAATATTACAACACGTTATATTTTCCTTTCGGCATAATAAAAATGTCCTTTTTCATGTCACTCCTTGTTACGTCATCATTTTTCCACAGTTATTCAGTATCGGTCAGGTTGTACACACCAATATGTAAAAGTTATAGTATGTGTGAGAGTGTGTTACCAGGATATATCAGAGCTAGGGGTTCATCGAGGGGTATTTTTCTCTGCACATATCGTCGAGGCCGGTAGGCCGAGACAGATATGTCAAGAGAAAACAACCGAGATGTACCCCTAGCTCTGATATATCCTGGTAACACAGAGCTACATATTATAACTGTTTTATCGCATAGTTTATCATTAAATTTATACATTATTTTCATTTAAATTTTTATTATTATTTTTACTATTTTGATTCCTTTCTGCGCCTCGTGACTGAAACAACAAACTTCTGTTTTAGAAATGTGTTCCCAGATAAAAGTACCCAACAAATTTCTGCATTGGTTTTAAATCTTTGCATTTCATTGGCCAGACATATTGTAAAACTTGCTGTTTTGTTTGTAAAAAATAATCAAGAAAAAGAAACATTTGAGAAATCTCAGAATTTCATATATTCATGTATTTCTGAATTTGGCAATAACTATCAAGGAGAAATATTCTAGTTTATTTATTCTTTTAAATTTTTAAATGAGTGTTTGTGACAAGTTCTTTCTCTGTGAACTGTAAATTGGAGCTAAAATCATCTTTTCTTTGAAAGGAAAAATTAGACTCCCTTGATAGACTCAATAGAGAAAAAGTGTCGATATAAAATCGGAACAGTTTTACTGTACTGATATATTCGGGAACACTTTTTCTTTTGAAACTCCATGAGATTCCGTGTTGATATATAAACGCAACAGTTTTGTAAGATATCACACAGTTTGTAGTAATAATGTGTATACTATGTATAACATGCTGCAAAGATCAAAGGAAAATTGCCGCACTATGCGATAAAAATGTAGCTTCTTGTTAATGCTTTTAGTTTTAAAGAAAAAGGTATTGAGCCATATTTGAAGCGCTAAAACACGATAAGATAAAAAAAACCGTGTCGTTAAAGTTTATTCATGTCACTGATTTCGGACAGATTTCAATCTTTGGCTCCGCGTGTCAGGTTCCAAAACTGGCATTGGAAATTACGTCAGCATTACTTGCGCCAGCGTTTTGCAACGTAAAAACAGCTTAATATTCTAGCATTAGACGTCCAGGTGTCATTGCTTTCGCAAGTCTTAAATATGGAATCACTATTAAGCTTGATTTAGTAGTGTTCAACCTTTAGCCGAATATACGAATTCGAATACTAATTTCACGGGCGGAAGTCACGCGGAGCACAGAAAAAGTATTACGGTAACCTTGATACCTTTATGTATTAATTATTATAAACATATTTGAAAGGTCTACACACTAGGAGAAAATTCGAGGAACATTTTCTCAACAGTAGTGAGTCTAGCGACATGAAGCGTTTTTCAATCCTTTCAGTATAGAATGTGTTATCGTGTAAACATTCACGTTCATGTCATCTTACGTCTACGTTTGACGGGTTTCAACGTTTGTAATCACTTATGATATATGATTAATTATGACCTTATTTAAGAGCACAATATTTACGCTTTAGGTTCGCTGGATATTTATCATTACAATAGCAATTAAACAAAAGAGACCTAAAGTTGATACGAAAGATTTCATTATACGCTATTTTATATTTCGATTTAATATAATTATTATAAAACGTTTTGTGAAAAGAGAGTCCCGGGTCTGTTTTTAACTAGAACCGGATAAAACCAGATTACTCACAAAAGCATAGATTTTCAGCATTTTTAACATTAAACATTTAGTTACTGTATCTGAAAATAGTTCAAATAAAAAAGGAAAATTCATTGGGAAGTGGTTGTCTTATATTCGTTTCTACGAAGTCAAGCAAAATAGTGTTGTTTAAGAATGTGTAAACTCTAACGAGGAAAACATGGTTATAAATAGAACGATCTATTTTCACCTGGGGAAAGCTCCAATTTGTTCAAGACACTTATGGAATATATAAAAAAAATTCAATTATTTTCCGATCTAAATCTTGTGTTTTATATCTGTTTTCATTTAAACAGAGGAGAACTTGCTTGCCTTGTTTGCTTGTTGTACTGTTGTTAAAAACTGACTTTTTATCTGGAAGGACTTAGTAGTTTCATGTTTTACTTAAAAAGTTAGATTACAGTTTTTACAGAATGTTATTGTTTTGAAATTATCTCCACTGATTATCAGAATAGAATTTGTTTGAACTTGCCCATGCTATGTAAATTATCGAAACAGCGCACTAATAAATAACATTTATGAAAGAAAAATGTTAAAACAACGGATAACTTTAGACAGCCAATGATAGAGTAGCTGCCAAGCAATGCTATCACCCAGTGTCGGGTCTTGGAAGATGTTCTGGTTTATATTATTCACGTGCTGATTTCCTAGTGACGGGTATTGGAAGATGTTCTGGTTTATATCATTCACGTGCTGACTTCCTAGTGACGGGTATTTGAAGTATTGTTTTCACTATACAGATCACACTATACGTGACAATTGATGCTAAAATTGTTCCATAGTAAAGCCTAAATTCGAAATTTTGTACCTGATCTTCTTTTACAGTTAACAACTATCACGTTGATACAAAAATTTACATGACAATAACTACCAACTAGATCGACCGCGGTATAGACATAGACAAAATAGAGATGTTTCTGTGCAAGCTGGAGAAAATACTGAAGCACCGTGTGTCTATGTACACCATTACTTTCACAGTATGTACATATATTCTAACAAAATACGTGTTGTCACCCTGATCTTTTGACGATGGTGATTTGGTACCAGCTGAGGTAATATTGAAGCACCATTAAACTTTACGCATTCTGCCTCTTTGTCGAATACATGGCATAGATTTCACATAAAATATAGTTATGTTCGAGCTTACATTATATGGTAGCATCTAGTAATAATCGCATGGAAGATCTTACACGCTATCTCGTTGTTTACATACCTGAAGATGTTTCTGTTCAAGCTGGTGGAATATGGAATCATATAGAAAGTGTTTATGTGCCGGTTGACAGTAATGTTGAACGCCTAACATATTGTCACAGCGTCGTTACACAAAACTCTTATATCAATGAAGACATATAATTATGTTGAAGCACCGTATAAAAATAAACACATTGTCACCCAAGTGTTAACACAAGGAAGATGTTTATATGCCAACTGAACAAAAGTGGTAGCAGCATGTAACTATTGTTATGTACATGTCATTCCCCATTATGTTTCTTTTTTATTAATTTGTTATAAATTGCTGAGTCACAGTTAACTGATAAAGTCTGTCCTAGTTTAAAGACATCATGTATGTCAATAGGTTATTTATAATCTATGGTTTTACAGAATACGACTTCGATGATGCTTTAAAGAGGAAGCTGGATAAGGACAGGTAGAACCTAAGCAAGAAGTTATTGAAAAACTTTCCTGTATTTCTTAATAACAAACTATTATCATTATCGTAATATGGACATTTAATATATCCTGGATTTACATTAACATTTATCTTTAAAGAAAGTATTATAATATAGTATTCTTGCAAGTATCTTGGTCTTATATTATAGTGAGTGAAATAACAATAAATTTCATATTATTCAATAGTTGTGCTAGAAATTGGTTTGTTAAGCTCTTGAAGTCATATAATAAGTATTATTGTTTTAGTTTATTGTTGGTGATAAGGGCACCAAAGCTCATTCTAAAGGAATTAGAGTGGTTCCTTTCATATGGGTTAAGAAAAATATCAGAGAAACTCTAAACGTTATTTTTGCGTAAACAGCTGAACATTTATGTCATCTGACATTCGCCGTCAAGAACCATCCAACTATATACAATTACTGTCACCCTGTTGATCAGACATGGCATGTGTTTATGTGGCAGCTGATGTAATATTGAAGCACCATCTAACTATACACAGACTATCACCCTGATGTTTACACAATGAGCACAGCATATCGTGGGCTATATCCACAATGGTAGGATCAACATCGTCAGCAAAACCAAACTCATCTGCAAGACAAGAAGTGTATGTATTTATTAAATATTCATTCGTATACGCAGAAAGACTTAGTACCCCATTCAATGTACGCGGAACCGCACATGCGGCAACACAAATAACGTAAGTGAATTTCTTGTAACAAGACTTAGACATATCGTTTGAGACGGAGGTAAAGCGCATTTGTTGATAAAGCATTCGTGATTTAGTTACCATTATTTTGTCGTGCAAAATAAAAACCTTTAATATATCTTTATATTGTGTAAGGTATAACACTTTTGTCGTATAAATATGAAGTTTAAGCTAGTTCTCACAAAAAGGTTAAATATACCTACATTAATCGTTCTGGATAACGATGGTTTTAAGCATAATACAACGACAAAAACCTATTAAAAGATATCCACTGGCTATCTTTCGCTTAGATATTTTATCTTTAGATATTTACGTCAAATGTTTAAAATCCTCATCAACTGTATTTAGTTTTACTAAAATATATAAATTTAGTTTTACTAAAATATATAAATTTAGTTTTACTAAAATATATAAATTTAGTTTTACTAAAATATATAAATTTAGTTTGCATGTAGAGCTACAATCATAACTAAATGTCTTTCAATTACACTTGAATGTTTGAAAAAATCCCAGATTTTTAGTGGTGGTACACATTTATACTGTGTTATCTATACATGTATACAACGTGTACTATTTTATACCTGTTGCATAGTACTGTTTATACATTCAAATAAACTTGTTAGAATCTAATTTTTATATTTACATAAACAATATTTCTTGCATAAAAACTACTTTTTCACTGGATCCGCCCATGTATAAACGGGAGAAAAATCGTGTGCAAACAAGGCAATTCACGTGCTGTTAATAGCGCTACATGATTTTTATTTTTGAAATGCTTTGCCCGGGACGTATGTATGTATTTCTGCGCAGACTGATATTTGGCATCCGCATGTTGTTTCTTCCATAATAACCTCTTCTTGTAGTATTATAGATACAATGTAATCCATAGTATGTTTAGCTGTATCAGTTTCCAACCCCAAACGTACTGCCCCCATCAATGTACGCACTAGCTTCCCTTAGAGTTTACTCCCTTTACAAAGCGTCTGTTCAGTTATTGTAAATAACTGTGAATAAATAATTATCGCGTGTAACTTATGCTATTGCCCGTTTTTAGGTATTATATTAATGATTTTTGTTAGTATCAGTCGGTTTGTTTTTACCTGATTGTTCGCAGAATTCATATAATAAACCTCGAAAGCTAGTCACTAGCTTCGTACTCGTCCGTACTCTGTTTGTTCGTACTCAAAAGAATTCGAATGTAAAGTTGTTATTCTTAAAATAATTGTGTTCCTGTTTATCATATTTTTTAGTTATAGGCAAACTTATGTGTAATGTAACGTTTGTAATAACTAAAAATAAAAATAAGATGCTCAAAAACCTTCAAATCACGCTTTTAGTGGTGTTGTTGTTACGTGTGCCCCGGTTATGGATATTTAAAACATGTTTACCGTTTCCAAGAACAACAAGAATGGTAAATAAAAAATGTACCGGAATTGTCAAGTCATCACATATGAAAACAATGCATTTAGTCGTCGTGTAATGTTTTTTATGCAAGAATAGCGATAATACACGTTTGGTCGAAGGTCGAGGTCACAAACATATCCCAAGGGCTTCTGCAGACGTTAATACACAAAAAAAACGTGTATTATCCCTACAGAAATAAATGTTCATGTTTTTAAATATGAATTTGAATCTAATACCAGAAAACGTATACAATTGATTGTAACATAGTTTATACTAATTTATTTTAGGTCGATTGTAAAGCAAGTTCTACAACTTATATTAATCACTCTCGACACCTCATTCCTGATGTAATCCATCGCCACGAGGGTATGAGGGGAAAGGCCAGTTTCCCTTTTAATGCTGAGTGCCAAGCAAGGGAGCTGCTGGTACCATTTTTTCACGTCTCTGGTATGACGCGGCCTGGGATCGAACCCACGACCTCCCGCACTCGAAGTGGACGTTCTACCACTAGGGTATCGAGGTGGTCAATATTGTAACATATTACGACAGAGCAATGGTGCCAAGTGTGTGTTGTTTAGTAACTCAAAATTTAGACTTAGTATCTCGAAATTGCGAGATCTGTTTCTCAAATTTATGACTTATGTAACTCGAATTTTCGATTAATTAAGTCGACTTTTCGTGTTAGTTTACCAAATGATATGCACTCAGCACTAACTATAACCCCCGTATACACATCCATCGACGGTACCAGCATATTGGAATTTGAACATTTATTTCTACACATTAATGTATGACTTACCATAGACTCTGGAGCTCAAACTTTATGCAGAATGTGTACCTGCATTTACATAGACTCGATTACGATCTATAAACTCTTTTCAAAATCTAGAGGTACCCAGTTGTCAGGTTTTTATCTAAAAGAGTAGCCAGGTCCCAGAACTACACGGTAATACAAGGTATCGGCTTGAAAATCACCCAGAAATATGTAAAAAGGGATATTGTTTAAGAGCGAACACTTGAAGTACCTATCTTTGCGAAGACCTACAGATTTACGTATATTATGGTAAATTTCGCGTTATTATCTAGAATTTTCTAGTTAAAAAAACGCTTGACACTGATACTTCCGTAATATATACAATTGCAGAGTAGAGAAACAACGTAAAACAAATAACCTGAAATGCTAAATACGTAACATTTCGGCGAGCTAAAATATAGCATACGTACCTTTCCGGCAAGTGATTGGTTTTATCTTCGCATTTTGTGTGAAAATGCGCGGGATCCTTGTCTCTGTATCTTGTATGATAGGGGTGATGATTTTCGGGTCACCTGGTACAATCAGAAACGCAGACGATAATGAAGTGTCGTCTGCTTTAAAATGTTCAGCTTTAGTCTTCGTACTTCCGAGTTCTTTTCTTGATTCACGGTTTGTCTTCAGAACATCCATCCTTGTATGGCAGGCAGAGGGTGGCGGGGAAGTTGTTGAAGATACTGACAGTAGCATGCTTCTTGTTGTAGAGACAGGCGTGGAAGTTGTTGTTGTTGTTGTTGTTCTGTTATATTTTATTGACGTATGCTTTCCGACATCTTTGCTTCGGCTGAAAATATCTGGAAACAGGTTTCTTATATAAGAAGCAACACAGCTTATTCTCTGTTCTCCTTTTTCATTTTTGCAACTTTCTAGTAGTTCCTCGGTATTATACGGTAGCTTGATCTCCGGCGACGGCGGAGAATATGTCTTGTTAAACAGGATACTCAAAAGAGAGTCATGTCCAATTTTCCATTTGTCACCTATGTTGCGAAAATTAATCAATTTCTGTCGTATACCAGGTGTTGGATATCCGTTTATTGAATATAAAATAATATTTATTATTAAAACCACAAAAACGACATATTTGTTTGTTTGCATAACTAATTAACTTGACGTTAAACCATCATTAAAGTACGATGTACATGCATTTATAAAACTAAGGTTGTCTCACACTTTTATTAAAAGCAAAACGATTATACCTTTTCCTTGACACCATCTTCACCGTACAAAGTTTAACGTTTTATTTTGGTATGTGTAAATGAGATTTTTTTTCTGTCATCAGCAAATAACACTTATAACATTATGTCCTTCTAGGTTATAACAAACCTTATTTCATTTTATATATGGAGGTATATGAAACACTGTGATCGACAAAAATCATATTTAAATATTGAAAGAAACCCTGTAATCCTTTAGACGATATACAAAATGTTACTTTTCAAATTTTAGAAAATTGACTTTTTTTCTGTTGAGTAAAGTAATATACTACTAGCATATCAAGGTTGCATGAATGTATGCCCGTATCTCAGTGTATCAGTAAATATGTGTGTATATCCAAGTCCATTTAGAGTCTCTCCAGAAAAATCTTTATCACTTGAGATATTCAACGATAGCGTAAAGTACAGAAGACACACCATCTCCAAAGGTTTCCCTTAAATGGTTATTACAGGTGTATTCAAAGCACCGTACACTGGACACACCCAAGAGACTATCTATAATAATTGTAAGTATTTTAGTTAAAGGATTGCGATCTTTCGTAGTCCGTTGTCTCAAACGATGATCATTAAGACATAGCTTACCTGCAAGATGTACAATTGTTGAAAGGTTGCTAACGACCTTAAACCGTGTCCGGTATCTGTGGGTCATATATGGTGTAGCTTAAATTGCGCAATTACTCATCTGTTTATTTTAACAACAACATACATACTTTCTAGATTTTACATCCCAGCTGTCTTGTTTATAATGTTTTACGCTATGGATGAGAGTTTTAACAAGGTGTAATTGTGTACTGTTGGTAAAAGATAATCTACATCAACTTCTAGAAGTTTATTCCATGTTATCTAACTGTATAGTGAATTTTATCACAAGAGTTGTATTCGTATAAATTCTGCAAAAATGTATTCATTAAGGTACGGTTTATTAAGGATTGATACGAGGGGGTGAAGGACCCTGTAGGTTCGAACCTCGTCAGCGGATAAGACACAATACAACAAATACAGTGCTTTTTGATTTAGAACATACCGAGGATCGCTTCTGAGATAATAAGAACTGAACATAACACAATTTTATTTTTCTTGGAATTGAACGGAAAGTCCTTTTGCAAGCACACAAATAATAATAATAATAATAATAATAATATACATAGTAATAATGACATATTGAAGAACCATGGAAGCATCTAGAATTGAAAGATATAAATGGTTATCTCATACTATATTTCATCTAACTAAAATAACTAAGATTTTTCAGTGGAAGTTGTCCATATCAGTACAAATCACACAAGATGCAGGTATGACGGGTCTTTTTGGGAGACATGCTTGCAGTAGTACTTTGTATGAATAAGAAACATGCAATTGTTAAGTACATGTATGGTCTATGTGTGTTTTTTTATATTTGAAAAAAAAAATTGAAATGGCATTATTGAAATGACGAATTACAAATTCTTTGCCTATTGGAAAAGGTAACACGTAAAATTTGGCAGTTTAAATTTAATAAAGGTCCGTCCGTCCTCTAAGGCACACCATATCAAGAATGCTAGTCAGAGTATAGGCATAGAACATACATGTCCAATTTCATGTACTTAAATATAGTTTTCTAAAGATAACCTCTCTGCAATTTCCAAGGGTATCTGTAAGTACAGCGGTAAATGGAACCTGGACGTACCTAGTTGTTCCTACAGCTCCTTATAAGTATGTAAGATAAAATTGTGCGCAGTTGTAAACTGGCATGATGACCTTATGACGTGACAGGATAGTACCCCATTTAATCGTTTTTTTTTTTTCAGGAAACATGGCTTTTACATGACAATATTCGCCAGTACTCGCCCAGGGATATGATAAGTTTATAGATCGATCACAAGACACGTTGTCATTTGTTATGGTAAAGACTGAAACCGTGAAGTTTGACAATCGGAGCTTAATTTTGTTCACTGCTCCCAAGCTTTGGAACTCACTTTCCGTCAAGATTATTGAAGTTGACATGCTGACTGCATTCAAACGCCTGCTAAAACTCACTTCTTTGTACAACATTTCCCAAACTGACTAATACATTTTTTATATCAAAGCGCAGAACAGGGTTTTATGCTAAAGTAACTTTACTTTATAATGTGTGAATGGGTTATTGTATCTATATTTTATATTCGTGTTATGTTAATGATTAAAGTCAGTTTCTTTTGGGGTTTTTTAATGCGTAATTGTTTCTTGAATTGTATCATTACTTAAAGCATTTTTGAACGATTGCATGTGCATTAAGAAAAGTGCTTTATAAAACTGTTGTATAAAAACAACAACAGCAACAATAATAATAATAACAAAAACAACAACAACAACAACAGTAACAATTATAATATATTGTCGGGACACCAACTCCCGAGTTCAGTGATTTGATGCCTATTTATGGTTCCTTTTCACGACAGTGTCATTTAATCAGGTTCAAATGTGAAGTTAAATGTGTGATGTATCAACAAACAATTTAAATGTCTAAATATGTAAAACCTCGTTATGATTACTGTACTACATGATATTAAATTTGTAACTTGTCCTATCTTTGACCTTGTTTCAGACATTGTAAATAGAACTTGAGCTATTGTAAACTCCCTACTTCCGGAATGTACGTATACATGTTTTTACTCATGTTTATTTTTAAAATGAGTGTTGATTACCTTAAGAATCTTTTTTTTTAATATTAAGCATAGAGAATTAATAATGCTATTAGTAAGTTGGAGATTCTATACCATTTATGGAGCGGAATTCATATAAGTTTTATGTAGCTTGTTTTCCAATCCATTCGATTAAAATTTCTTTGTTTGTTTGTACTATTTTGATGATGTACGTCTTTTTATAAAACTTTGTTAATTTAAATATAGTACTCATGTTTGTATATACAGTTTGTGGAAATAAATACAGTTTAAAACTATACCAGATCTATTTCATCAGAATCCGGTACATGTGACTTTTATACTTCATTTCTTTGCCATTGTCTTTATGTAGTCCAAATGCAAAACAATGTAATTTCATCACAATTTAAACATTGTGTTCAAAATTTACATGTACAACCTTATTTGAAGTTTCAAACGGTAAATTTACTATAATCAATTTTTCAACAGACGCTTATTCCTTCTACACGTAAAAGTACGCGTCTAGAAATCTCGACCTTGAAAACATGCAAATTTTCTACGAGTGTTTCTGTTTTACAGTTTTATCACAACCAAGTATGATGCTTCGGTATCTACTCGTGTCTGCTCTATGTGTATTAATGTCGTTGGTGTTTTCGTCGGCTGAATACCAATGTCTTTGCGTTTTCGACAACCATGTACACCCAATTTACCAAGAACCAAACGTCACTTCCCACGTGATAGGCTTCATACCGCCAAATCAATGCAAGTACTATCTATATCCGGTTGATGAAGAATTTGGCGCCATAATGATTTTTCATCAGGTTGGTAAATCAAATTTTGAAGGATGCAATGTCAAGCATTGTCATGAATTGCCTAATCAAACAGTATTGTTATGAATTGCCTAATCAGGGAATAAAATAAAGTAGGCTATATAAATTCTAGGCTAGAATATAACAGTCTAGAAATACGTACTTTTGCTTTTTAAAATATGTTTTGAATATACACTCCTAGACATTTATAATCGGTCGCCTATAATTTTCATATATTTCTTTAAAAATACCCTGAAAATAAAACAATAATGTATACCATCAAGATATTCAATATCTTAATAACAATATGGGCTGTTACATTTCACCAGAACATTTGAGATTTGTTAACAACAACAGTTCGAATAACAACACCCACACTATCCAATGTCACATTTTCAACTAATATCTCGTATGCCCGCTATTCGCATTAATAACTGTCTGAAAACGGATGAGCATTGAAATGATATATCTCTAAATGACACATTCTGCCAAATGTTAATAGCGTCATTTTCAAGATCATGTAGACTCAATTGCTGTAGCAAACGTCGAATTCTTCTTTTGAGTAACTCCTAAATGATATTAATTTGACAAAGAGAAAGTGTGACTTTCAAAAGTGCAGGTGTTGTTATTCGAACTGTTGTTGATACAAAATCTCAAATGCTCTAATGAAATGTGTGGAATAGAATTTGGGCAAAACCTGCATTGTGCTTTCGTATATCCAATCTTGCGATTTACATGTATGCATTCGTTATTCACATGTTCACATGCTTCCTTCAGACATCCCATTTTGCATTGTTACATGACCATTTGTGCATCCTATGTTTACGTGTTCCTTTCTAACATTCATACATGCTTAATTGTTTCATCTTAATATCATGGTTACTTCTTCATTAGTCTATGGCATTATGTTTCTTTCGGTCATGCTGCAATGTGACATGCATCACTCGGTGTATTAGCTTGTGGTTAACCTAGACACACCTTCCCCGTGTATTTGTGTTGTCTGTATGCTGATGATATGGACAGAAGTGGCTCCTGGACAGGTTGAATGTGCTTACTCGTACACATGATCAGCTAACAAAGTTTTAAACATCACTTGTCACAATGCAGAATGCAGCATAGCACTAAGCATAATGAGGTTACCACAATGTACATTTCTCATTATGATACCAGAGGGCGCTTTTATATTCGTGCTCAGAAGCTTCCGCTAAGTCACGGAAAAAAATACGACACTGCGCATTTTGGCTATGTGTCCAGTGACTGGACCTAACCTGTTTGATTTGTCTAGGCGTCCGGTAAACAAGTTCGAAAAGGCCTGTGTATCATCAAACATGTACGCATCTTATTTATTACATTAAGTTAATTTAAGTCAATTGAGATACCATTCGTTTTTAGCTCGACTATTCAAAGAATAGTCTAGCTATTCCACACATTCGTGCAAGTTACTTTCTCCAAAACTAATGCAGATATTGAATTGTAACTTCACATGTATCTTCGGGATTATAAAATTAGGTGAAAGCATCAAGTTCCGTAACTCTGACATGTATTTTGGCCAAATTATGCCCCTTTTTGGAGTAAGAAAATCCTGGTTAGTTTTGAGTGCAAGTTACTATCTCCAAAACTAATGCAGATATTGCATTGAAACTTTACATGTGTCTTTGGAGTTATAAAACTAGGTGATCGCATCAAGTCCCATAACTCTGACATGTATTTTGGCCAAATTATACCCCTTTTTAGACTCAAAAACTCCTGGTTAAAGTTTTGCTTATAAGTTACTACCTCCAAACCTTAAATGCAGATACTTTAACATTTAGGGTAATATTCCTGGTTATGGGACAACAATTTGAATATTCGAGCATTAGCTGTTTTATGGACAGCTCTTGTTAAATGCAGCATTTAAAAGCAACTTTTTTGAGTGTTGAACTTAAAATGTTTCGGTGCTGCGGGTGATACCGCGTTGGCCGAGTAAAATTTTAGTCGAAAGTTATAAAGTAAAAAAAGTACTACTGATACTACTGATACAGATATCGCGCTACATTACACCTCAGTTTAAAGCTATCAAATATACGCTCGTCTGCGTATGTGGGGAGACAATTAATTCAGTTGACATAATTTTGTTGTGTAGGCTATATAAAGCGCGCTATAAATATCTGCTAACTACACAATAGTAAAGGTAGTGTTTCGAAAACAATGCTTATTTCAGAAAATAATTTTGTTGTTTGTCCGGTTACCGGACGTGTAGTCTTAACACTCTCGGTACAGTTCGTGTGTTTCCGTATTTTAGTACAAGAGGGTTATCTCCACTTGAACAAGAATTTCAGAATGTAAAAAGTATGTTGTCACAACGCATCATAACCCACAGCTAAATTTATATGGAAGCATCAAAACTCCTCGCATTTAAACATTTAAGGGACCACTTATGTTCTTTTCATCAATTAGCATACATCATTGACGCTCCAACGAAGACACAATGCAAGTAACCACTAGTAAATAAGATGAATGATGGATGTAGTTTGTCAGATTATAGCATGTCCGAAAACAACACGAATATTTTAGAAAAACGAAGCAAGGACAGATCATTTTTCAGAATTAAGCATGGATGAATATCAGAAAGAAACACGCAAACACAGGATGCACAAATGGTCATGTAACAAAGCAAAATGGGATGTCAGAAGGAAGCATGTGAACATGAGAATCACAAATGCATACATGTAAATCGCAAGATTGGATATACGAAATTACAATGCAGTTTTTGCCCTAATTCTGTTCCACAGAAATGAACTTGCCAATATTGTTATTAAGATATTAAATAAATTGATTGTATACTTTATTGTTTTATTTTCGGCGTATTTTAGAGAACTTTATGAAAATCATTGGTGACCGATTATAAATGTCAATGAGTGTACACAAAGAACAATTTAAATCTGCCACTCTTTCATTTCTATTTTGCTACTGGCTTGCAAGTTAATCACAACAAGGAAACAATTATTTATACAGTTGATTGTACAAATAGTTTTCTCTGAAATCATCTTGTTGGTTTTTTAAGTGGTATATCATTAGATATCAGCATAAAAAGAATCACATGACTATGATAATTTTATAATTCTTCAGTTATTCTGTTTCAATATGCTCAATGCCTGCCCACTTGTAGATCTATGTCGGTCGGTCAGTAGGGCATTTTCCTATCAATACGTGAAGAATGCTGAAGACATTAGATGGATATCCCGTATTGTGTGTTTGAAGGTCAGTATGTCAAAGGTCAAGGATTTATTGACCTTGTATCCAATAACACGAGAAAGCTTGGTTGTCAAGTTTTATTGGATGATACCAGTGGTCAGAAAATGATTCTTTTTCATTTATTACCCTATACCCAGATGTCTTCTATAGGCCAGGCTAACACAAGGGCATATACCCCGGTATATTCTATGGCCAACTCTTTTTTGTTGCTGTTATTATTTTTATTCTATCATTCTGTCGTGTTTTTTTTCTTGTAGAAAGGGTTCATCCACATGAATACACCCGGTATGAAACAAATTTGTGAAGGAAAAACATCTCCGGATGATGTCAGTGAGTTTGATATCATCTTTTAACAATTTTGTTTATTACGTTGTGTCTCTTTAACTTTTTATTTGGGTCAGACATCATAATGATGTTTTAAACTAGACTTCGATCTGCTTCGTTCTTGTAGTAATTTTGTTTTTAGCAAGTTTTATATTTTAGCATCCAAGAAGTCGTAGCTTATTGTCACTACTTTCTGCTGATCATATTTTTGACATGAAAGTAAGATAACTTCCAAAATTAAGTTTCTTTATGTGCGTAAACCAGTTTATACGTACTGTCTTATTTGACCGCAGTTACCACATCGAAACCTGTAACACACGGAGTGTCAATAAAAACGAACAGTCTCGCACTGTATTCAACGACAACAAATACTCTAGCGTTCACAAACAGAAAAACAACACCAGTAACATATACGGCTTCTGCAGTAAAATCTACAGCCACACATGCAGCAGAGTCTACAACTACAACGCATTCAATTTTGCCTACAACCATGTATTCAATTAAGCCTACAAAATTGCTTCCAGCAACTCCTTCAACCAAGCCTTCAGCAAATCTGTCAACCACGCCTACCGCAACTCCCTCAATCACGCCTACAACAATTCCTTCAACGATGCCTACTACAACTCCGCCTACTACAACCCCGTCAACCACGCCTACAACAACTCCGTCGACCACGCCTACCACAACTCCTATAGCTGCGCCTACCACAGCACCTGCGTCATCGATCATCAGTGTAATACGTACAAGTCCAAAACCTACTTATGACTCAAGTAAAATTCCTGAAGGTTTGTTTTTTTTCTTGCTTATATCTACAAAATGTACCTTTATTCTTTTAAATATCATGGTATTTAATATCTGATATCATAGTTAACTGAATGTTATAAGGTGCGTGCACGGTTTGCTGACCATATTGCTGAACATATGTTTGTTATACAAAACGTTAATTACCAGACCAATTTGGAAACATTACATTCTTCTGATTGCAGGTTTCTTACACTCCTTTAAAATATAGACTGTGTACTAATCTATCTTATAAAGAGTTAAATTCATTAGGTCACGTGGAAATTTGTCCGGACTACGTCAAGGATACAGATGTGAACCGTTTTCAAGGTTTTCTGGGACAGTATGGAGACTTCTGTTATGAACTTGTTGACCTACCAACACAATATATAAATGCTGAGCGACATTGTGCAATAGTCTCTTCCGGTCATCTGGTACATGTGCTCAATCAGGATGATCAAGATTTCCTGGTGAGGTTTCTGAACAAGCATCACTATGTAAATGCCGTCTGGCTCGGACTGACGGACAGTGGGGATGCTAATGAAGGTACTTGGAGATGGAGCTCAGGTAAGAACAGTGAGTGACGTTGCGTTTGTTAGGAACGGAAATATTTTCGCTAATGAATTGATTGCCGATCCGAAGAAAGTAATAGAAGTTGCAGGAGATCCGTTGAAAAAAAAGAACTTTTGCAAGGCGTCCATATTGTTATGCTGCATCAAAATATTTTGGTATGGAATGAAAAGTGTCAAACTTTTCTAAACCTAAATACTATTCAGATTATGGACAACATTGAATCTGCTCTATAATATGTGTTGTCGTATAGGTAAAAAATTCAGTCAAAGCTATGACTGCGTAATGCTTGAGAGGACTTGTAGTAATTACCTCGTCTTACTAGCTCCTATGTAGGACATTATCATGATAATAATATCGTGGTATCTCCTATGTAGATGATGGGGTCTTATATTTCTCAGTTCACAGTAAGTAGTGACTTAAAGAAAACTCATCCAGTGTGGGCTCTGTATCTCTAGGTGAAAAAAAAAGACCCGCTGCCGGAACTATAGACGACGGCCTGATTTCCAGACAGCAAACAACTGAGTCTTTTGACTAGTATAAATTTAGAGGTGTTCAGATTGCAGAAGAGAAACATAATTATTTTGTTGACAAAAAATTGTAATTAACATCAGTAGTATGGTTTGAAAAATAAATTACTGGTACAGATTTTGGGCTGCTTCATCAGCAGTTAAATGCTTTTAAACAAGCTGAAATTCGACGTAGGTAAGGCTGAATTTCGACGTCTTCGAAACATGACATTTGTATAGGTAACGAGTATGTCACTGGCCGTGACAAACGCACGATGCAGGACTTCTGTAAATATTATAGTATCTTGGTTATTTAATCATGTTTGGGTATAAGCAATGTCAGTTAAATGAATAAATCAAATAGGTTTCTGATATTTACTTTCATAAGTATCAGTTGCTAAAAGTATCAGTCTTTAAGCATTTTCAATAACGTCTCTTACAGATTACTAGTACTTGGTTATTTTGGCATACCTTTAAGCAGATTCTACAAGTCCTACCATTTTGCACCATGGATAGACTAAATGTTCTATCAAATTGTGGTATTTCAAAATGTTTTTGAATTAAATGCTTAAAATGTTTATCATGAATGTCAACGTCTTTAAATAATTTGCGGATATAAAATTGAGGTATGTTATTAGTTTACACAATTTACTACGCCGAAAAAGTACTTCGTTTTCCACTTTAAGGTGCTCCCTACAAATATAACAACTTCCAAGGTGAATATATACAATACACTTCCAATACTCACAAACTAAACGACTGTGTTGTGCTGAAGCAAGGCGGGGAATGGACAGATGTTGGATGCGGAGTGTCAGTAATTTTAGGAAATGGATTTGGTGAATCCCATCCATATATATGTCAGTACAGTAAGTTTCAGAATAATCAATAAGAAATACAACATCAAGTCCTTCCATATGACCAGTCATTCAACAATGTTAGTGACTACAAGTTCAGTTTACACATATAAAGAATGTTCTTCGAAACTGAATGATAAATAAATAAAAACAGTACAAAATATAGAGTCAACGTTCTGAGACCTCTCTTTGAACCTTTTTCCTTCTTTGCTTAATTATAATAGACAGTTGGCTAACTGGGAAAAGAGGCCTGGTTAACAAATCCGTAGGCATTTTTAGTACAATATGGTATCATACCTTAAAACGTTCGTTATTCTTTCTTCTATTCAACCAGGGTGGATACCAGGCTCAAAAATTCATTTTTATTTTTTTTGTGAGACCCCAAAAGGGGACAATTAGTTTTTTCTCAATTTTAAGGGAAATTAAAGAATAGTTTCATTTTTATCATTATTTGATGAAATGTGTATCTGTTTTAGATTAAATGTATTGTAATATGAATAAATATGTTCATCACACTAATTATTTTAGAATTTGAGGCCCATTACAGGGTTTTTAAAAAAATATTTTGAATTTTTTTATAGATAACACATAATTTAGAAGTATATTATTTTTACTCTATTTGTGAAATCTCTACGATAGTAAGCATGTGGTAAGGTTGAGTATTTAAGGTGCAGGTGTGTAACAGGCATTCTAATCAAAAAATAATAAAGGAGGCACCACTAATGGGTCTTGTTATTGTAGAATAACTGATAAGCAAATTTTAAAGTTTGTTGAAAAAGTTTGGTAAATTGCCCTCTTCTTTCATAATTAATGTTGTAAACCATAAAATGTACCAAAATAGTTTCTTCACAGCAATTTAATATTTGTTCTTTGATAGTTATTTTACGCCCCCTCCCAAAGAAAAAAACAATTTTGAGGCCCCAAAGGGGTTTACATTACTCACATTTCATGATAATTTAGATTAATAAGTAGTTATTAGTTAACAGAATCATTGCTGAAATATATTTAGCATATGACGATTTATGATTCACCATTTTATATGTATGGTGGTATTCACATCACTTTAATAGGATGTAAGTGGAACTTTAACTAACATGCCATAGTAAAAATATAGCTCAAAGACCAGATTATTTTTTGAATGTGTGCCCTCTTGATATACTACTAGCAAACCTACAATTATATTCATTGGCAATGTCACCTATACATGTTTATTTATTCATCTGATCTCTTGTAATATTGGAATATACCCCAAACAACAATCATATCATTTGATTCAGCTAGCCAGAGAGACAAGTCAAAGACATTTTTAACCAATTTGGTATCAGCAGAGCAGTTGTCAAGTATTTAGGTTTCCGCTGCTCAATCTGGAGGTCAGCATTTCATGTACACCATTGCACCAGAACTGGTGTGTGTCCACTTCAGTAAATGTCACAATGACACTGCACAGCTGATAGTAACATTTTATTTTATGCTCTTCAGTGAATTACTGAAATTTATCGGTGAAATAAAATTGATATTTTCACTGTTTCAAACAGTGAAAATATCATTTTTATTTTTCACTGGTACGGAACTACACTTGAATGCGAAATAATATGAATTATAGATGATAGAAAATTCCTTGCAAAATATTCTTCAGTAAAGGTAAAAATGTATTAAAAATAACAGGATCATAAAGATTTACATTCTATTATAAATAAATGTAAAAGAAATCATGAAACATAATAGAACTATTTACATTTTTTCTACAAAGATATTCTGACGTCACGATATTATGACGTCATAATGCGATGCACGTGACGTTGCGCGAACGAACTGGATATAATTTTGTTAAAACCATAAAAAATGCATAAAATAAACAGAAAATTTGTTTGTTTCAGTGTAAGATTGAAATATATTTCACTCGTGAACACCATAATTTACATTTTCGTGAAAATATTGCATTATAGTGTTCACTCGGTGAAATATATTTCGATCTTACACTAAAACAAACAAATATCCTCTATTTATTATTGTAAGTATTTCGTTACCTGAAAAGGATCACTGATGTTCATTTGAACATGTAGCACCCATTTTCTTAACCAGCTACGTTTTTGGTAGGTGGTGTTTATGAAGTAGCCACAAAGGGGCTAGAAAATTCTAATATTTTCAAAAATGATGTAATCATTAGATATCTAGTATTTTGTGTAATTTTGTGCCTTGCAGGTTGTAGATATCGGCTCTTCTTTGTCCTCATATACTCGCCTCTATTCATGCTATAGGAACAAGAATGTCCAGGACCTGTGAAATCTGTTTGTTTACAATTTTGATAATAGATTAAGTATGTATTTTGTTGTTCGTTATTAATGGTAGTTATACTTGTAAGGATTCCTGAGAGTAAGCATTTTAATGTACAAATGACTGCATGAAATGATTTTCCTGGCACCTTAGTGATGGTCTGGGCTAGATTCCAACCTGAGGGCCCTCCATGTAGTTTCAGCTCAACATTAAACAAATTTTAATGGTCATTTTTTCAGTTCTAAGGCTTATTATGCTCTAGACGCATATTTTGGTCAGGTTAAAAGAACTGAGTACATGGTTTAATAGTTGTTAGGCTTACTTTATATCTAAATTTACAGAAATATTTCGTATTGTACATACTTTGCCATTACGTCTTTTATTTACACTGTTATGCAACTCTGAAAAGTTGGAAGGATTAGGAGAAAGGTTTATTTCACTTTTTACTGGTTTAATTTCCAAGTCGTGTTTTTGCAACTGACAGTTCCAAATCTGTGCTCCACTTTGTTCCTTTGTGTGTCCGTATCTTTCTCGTTGTCTATATATTTTACTTTGTTCATGTATATTAAGTGTAAAGTTAATCATGTACACATCCATACAGTCACTGATATGGGTTTTTTGTTTGAGCGGGAGGTTCTTTCTTCGAACGTAGTTTTTCTTAATGAATATTTGTCCTTGCGATTTTTTGTTGTCTAGCCTTGTGCTTTGAAAATACTCTCAAAAAGTGAAAATGCAACATCCATTCTTTAGGACAGTCTAAGCCTGACTTGTGTTACATGAGCATATGGCGCCTGTGTTGTAATTAATTTCACTACCACCTTAGAAACTCATATTAATTACATTTCGATATACAGAAATTCGATCATCAGTAAGGAATGACATACCAAATAGCCTTAAAAGTCTTGATACTGTTAAATGATTGATAAATTGACCAAGAGTTAAAGTTTGATTAGTTTGAAGTTTATACCTTGCAAAACACTTTTGTAGACGCGATTAAAAACATTTGTAACGTGTAATGTCACAACGAGGTTTTCTATATTGTAGTAGTATTATTATACCTGGTGACTCCACCATTTCATAACAACTGAATGTTAATTGGTGTTATGGCATACCACTGCTTCAACAAAGTATTTTTGAAAAATGCTTGTTCTGGCCATGGATAAAGTTCGATAACGATTTTAATAACAGTAGCTGCCCAAAAGCCTTGCGTTCGGCTATCCAACAACTTCTAAGTTTAACAAGGACCATGACTGGGCAAGACTTACAAAACCATATATTGGTTACTTCCCGAGGTTTGATGACCGAAAGCACTATGTGAAATTTTAATCAAATGCATGTAGTTTCTGAAATACACCTTGTTTTTTTAGGTACATGCTTAACTTTTACCAAATATTCTAGGTTGAAAACGAATCATATTTTGTATTAAACTCAGTCAAGATTATTTTTATTTCAAATGGTTAGATGACACAGAAACCTTATGTAAAGTTTTAATCCAACACATGTATTGGTTGCTAAGATATGAACTTACATGAAAAACTTATCCGATGTGAGGATGTCAACAAAGGCGACACCAACACCAGAGTGAACAGAATAGCTCTCACTATTCTTCAAATGCACTGGAATTTTGAAAAGTTTGGCAATTTATATGTGTATATCAATGTACATCAAATATTTACACACAATGTTTTGCACACAAAAAAAATGAAATATTTGCCAGAAAGTGATATTGCGTGTTTACTATTTTGAGTGTATATATCGGTTCAGTATTCCATATTTGAGAAATTTGACTATATGTGTATCAAAAGTTAGTACCAATAAACCGATATTTTATGCACTCTTTTTGCAGTAACAATTAAATGAAAATAAGGAAATGAAATGCAGCGAAGTAACATGTATATGTAATATATTGGCTCTACAATTTCTTGAAATTCTCAGAGTTACTTATTCTACATTATATCTCACACTTGTATCAAAGTGTTTTGCAAAAGTCTCGGTTTTAGTATTCTCAGACCTCAATAATAAGTGATGCTGCAATAATAAAAACAATAAAATTACTTAACACAATAAGTTTTAGTACAGTTAATGTTTTAAGACTGCTTGAGTATATCCACACACTTAACTGAATGTTACGTTGATGGCAAAAATGATATGCAGCATGTCTTTTTAAAATTGTTCATTTTGAATGCAACTCCTTTTGGGGCCTCTTGAATTATATATGAAATTTCAAAGAAAATGTAATATGTCTTAGTTTTTTTATATGCACTGGATACTATAGAGGATAAACATTCATTTCTTAATTACATGTTAATACCAATGTACCGCAAATTTTAACATATTGGATACGTCACATCATAATGTAAATGCCGTCTGACGGAGAACCCCCAATTTAGGGCCTCTTAGTCTTCGATTTCACTTGAACATTACATTTATACCTCAAATTATATTTTATAATTGAATCTTTCCACTCTATTATAGATTTAAGTCAGATTAACCTTAACCTGTAATTTAAACAACATTTTACTTTCATTATTATTTCTTGTCACGTGCACCCCGTTTGGGGCCTCACGAAAACTTGAATAGGGATATCTGAGCCTGGTATCCACCCTGGCTGAATTCCATATACCCCAACGAGCATTTTAATGTATGATACCATATTGTACTAAAAAATGCCTACGGATTTTTTTCTCGGGGCTTTCGCCAACTGTCTATAACAGGTATTTTGTCTAGGAAAGGTTACGGAACGGACAAAAGGCGTTATTCTTGTAACCCAGCGCCTGCTGTTTTACAAATATCTTTAAATCCGCAAAATAAATCTTTGGAATTTGGCATACATTTGGAAAAATTAAACACATTGGAGTTTCATTAAAATTAAACATTATTATCATACATATATTCATTTAATTATCTCAGCCCAATTTTAAAGCGCACAAATTGAGCGAATTTTAAAAGGTAGACCATTTTGATCAAGCTGAAAACAGTTTCTTTGCCCTGTCATATCTTAGAAAACATCACCTTTTGTTTTATAATTAACAAATTTTAGTGAAACTTTAATATCTTGACATGGTTTTAGCTCACCTGTCACGTAGTGACAAGATGAGCTTTTGTGATCACCCTTCGTCTGCCCGTCCTCTGACCACAATTTCTTGTGAACACGATAAACAGTACATTTTGCAATTGATTTTAATTACACTTGCACACAACTTGTGTTGGCATAATATCTCGGTTCCTATCGAAAACTAGCCTGATCTCATCATGGATTCCTGAGATAAGGCCAAACTTTTTCGGCTCGTGAACACGATAGAGACCACATCTTGAAATCAATTTTATTCAAACTTGCACACAATTTGTACTGGCAAACTATCTCGGTTTCTTTTGAAAACTTGCAAGATTCAATTCATGAGTTATGGCCCCTGAAAGGGCCAAAATTTGCTATTTTTAGCTTGTGAACACAATAGAGACTACATTTTGCAATCAGTTTTAATCAAACTTGCACACAACTTGTATTGGTATAATATATCGATTCCTTTCGAAAACTGACCAGATCCCATCTTGGGTTCCAGCGTTATGGCCCCTTAAAGGGTCAAAAATTGCTATTTTTGGCTTTTGAACACGATAGAGACCACATTTTGTAATCACTTGTAATCAAACTTGCACACAACTTGTATTGGCAAAATACCTCAGTTTCTTTCTAAAACTGACCAGATTCTATCATGGGTTTCAGAGTTACTGCCCCTTAAAGGGCCAAAATTTGCAATTTTGGATTTTGCAGCCATAAAGAGACTTCATTTATGATTTGATTTGATACAAACTTACAAAATATCTTAAACATCAATAGATTTTTGATTCCATAATGAATCCCTCAGATCCAATCATGGGTACCGGAATTACGGCCCCTGACTGACAAAACTTGTTAATTTTTATTTTGTGAACACGATAGAAGTGACATTTTACAATTGATTTTAACCACACTTACACACAACTTAAATCACTACTAGTATAAGATGTCCGGCTGGATTCCATCATTGATTATAGAGTTACTGCCCCTGAAAGGGGCAAAACTTTCTATTCTGACCTTTTCAGCCATACAGAGGTTTTATTTATGCACTGATTTGAAACAAAATTACATAGAATGTTTATCTTGATGATCTCTTTAACAAGTTCGAAACTGGGTCATTCGAGGTCAAAAACTAGGTCACCAGGTCAAGTCAAAGGAAAAGTTTGTTTACATCCTAGAGGCCAGGTCTATGATCGTATCTTCACGAAACTTGGTCAGAATGTTTATCTTGATGACTACTATATCAAATTTGAAACAGGGTCATATGGGATCAAAAACTAGGTCAACATGCAAATCAAAAGAAAAGCTTGTTAACACTGTAGAGGCCACATTTATTACCCTATCTTCAAGAAACTTAGTCAGAATGTTTATCTTGATGATTTTTAGGCCAGGTTTAACACGAGAACGAATAACGCCATAACCAGTGCAGCACGACTGAAAACAGTAAACAACTTGCGAAAAAATCTTCGATTCAGTAACTTCAGGTCCTTTGTATCGTAGAGTTATTGAATTTCTTATCGGTCAATAGAATACTTTTGGCTATTGATAGACAGATCATTTAATAACTGTTTTAGTACATGATGTCAGAAACAAACACTTGAAGTTTTGCTTTTTCAAGTTTTGTCTTTATCCAGCAAACATGTGTTGATATAGTCCGGTCATATTGCAAAGGAGTAGTGCTATAAATTAAATAATACACATTTTGAATGTCTTATGTACACCAATAATAATAATAATATAAAAAAGAAAACAATATTATGAGTTAGTAGCAGAACCTTTTGATTCATCCTCGTATGTACTTCACTTTGTTTTCAGATGTATCCTCTTCATTACCAAGTATTGTCCAAGCTTTTCCAGGCGTGGTTGTAGGCTGACGGACGATGGTTATAAACACAAAACCATTCTAAAAGCGACTACGGATTTTCATTTTCATCACCAAAGCTCAGATACAGTAATATTCACTCAAAGGCTTACTATCTTGTTATACTAATATTGTATTATTTTGTAAATTATTTACCATTGATGTAAGCAATAACATTTGTTTTTAATAATACAGACAGCTAAAATTGTACGGTCCGGATCTTGTTGTTATAAAAATGTAAACTAATCTTTTCGATTAGATCACATAAAGCCTTATGTGCGGAGCTTCAGTACTTACGTTTGTACTACAACTTCCCACAGAACGAATCGTCTTTGGTGGGTGGAGTCTCAAATTTTACGTTTTGGTTCAAAATTGGCAATTCTATTTTCAAGCAAACTTTCCCAAAAAAGTTGTGTCCCTATGAAACCCCTTAGTTTAAGATTGTTTATATCAATTTTCTAATTTGTATTTATTTTGTGTGACCAGCAAGGCTCGCACTATAGCTAAAATCTGCAGTGATGACTGATCTCATCTTACTCGGTATAGCATTCGTCGAAAAGTTTCACGATACAGTTTTATGCTGGTTCCCTTAGCTTTCTCTTTAACGAAGAACGTTCGTAGGATGACAGCATGGGTCAGTAAATGACTGCTACTGCTTAAGGCGTCAGTAGGTCAAAATGTACATCTAGACTGAAAGTAAGTCCATGTCAGAAGTTAGTGAAAGTTTTGGCTTTAATCTGCCTGACGATGGTCTCTGGTATTTCTGAAGTTGTTTGGTCAAAAGCCAAGGTACCAGCATGCAAAATTAGATATCCACTTGCCACCGATAGGTTATCATGGGGGCATAATTATGTGTTATACAAACAACTTTTGTTTAGAATGCGCTGAATTGAAAACATAGCTAACTTTCTTTTAATAAGTTTACAAAATCCTCAATCCTTTAAAAGCTTTTCAGTAAAGTATATTTGAAATAACAAGCTTTTGTTTCGCCCCAGTATGGTTGCAACGCAGTTTGTCAGATACTAGCATATTCTCCGTTTTGAAGTTAATGGGTGTGCGTCTTAACTGAAAACTAAGTGCTCTTTTACAAAGCAATGGTGAATGACAAACTCTTCGGAAACTGTGAAAACTCCGCTACTTGTCATTTTACGAAATGCAAACCGATGTTTCGTTATAACTGATTCATGTCATTATACATGGTCGCATTTAGTATTTTATATCGAAACATCATGTTCTTGGATATATTTTAACAGTTTATAACTTAGCATGGTGATAATTAACGGATAAAGTTTCACAATTTTCTAAATCCTTGAACAAGTTTACAGTCCCGTTTTACCACGCCAGTCAATAAAAGAAATGATACATTTGATTTGAATATTTACAATTTGCATGAAATCATATTCTTTGATGTCATAAACCTTTGAACACATGTTATTAGTCGACATTTACGTTACGGTTTATAATAATGTATCTTTGACGTGTCCTTTATACATATGTGTATTCAGTTGTCTGTTAAGTAATGCACCAAATTATTAAAATTAAATGCAATATTTACGTTACACACGGTAATACGGTAATACATACGGTTTACTGTCGCACTTTATGTGGTAATTTTTATCGGAGTTGTTCATGTCACTTACTGTGTGAGGTACAGTACTTTTATGGCTCATTGTACTGCGTAGATTATGCAAGCAAACAAATCGACCTTATTGTTAATTTCTTACCAGCCAAGGGTAAAACTTAGTAAACTATTTCGAAAACAATATTTTACGTACGTTAGTTAAATAAATATGTACTTGACAATCAATATATTTTGCGAGTAAATTCAATTATATACCTATTCCATATAACAGAAGCAGAACCAGCTCTTTTTTCTACAATAGGTTTTCCCGATTTTGTAACATACCGACAATATACCACGTGACCCCCGATCATGACCCACGCCGGCTAGGTTCATAGCAGCCCTGTAATAAATGTCAGAATATTGCTGTTAAGCTTTTGTTACTCGTAGCTGTTGGCGCATGTCATTTGTAGTGTCAAAGTGTATTGCATACTGTCACGTCTGCTTTTTTTTAGATATTTTCCCATAGCTACAGAGATCCGCGCATTTCAAGACATTTTTGGAATTATTCAACGTGTCAGATGTTTAATACCGTATTTTAACTAACTGTGCCATTATAAGAAATTTGCTGAACGGTAATCATTAATTCATAAAATGGTTCTCATTTCCGTGCTCGGCAGTGTATCAATCTTACAGAACTACCTTTACTCAACTCAGCGAAACCGGATTGTAAAATTAGTTATCGTTCAAGACGCTTTTTTGTTTGTTTTGGGGTTAAACGCCGTTTTTCTACTGTATTACAGTAATGTAACGGCGGGCAGTTAACCTAACTAGTGTTCCTGGATTCTGTACCATTACAAACCTGTTCTCCGCACTGGCATCAGAACAGAAAGAAAATGCCTCTGTACATGTCATACCTTACCCCTAGGTATTCTATAAAAACCATGGTCATGAACGGAAAAATATACTAACCCGTTTCAATCGCGCATTTCATACCTAAAACACGTAGTTCGGTAAATGCGTACTTTGGATATCAAACAAGTGGTAATTTATCTTCCATTGTGTACCGGTCACATTTCTTCAATACATCTTACCTTAGAAAAACAACGCGTAGTTTATAGTTATTTGAAAGCTACACAAAAAACTTGCTTGAACTTCCCTGTTGAAGTTCCGTTCTAGCTTACAAAACCATTTTGATTGGCTGTTGTGAAAATTTATGTCAATCGTCATTTTGCTACACGTGTTTGCTAAAATGTGAAAATGCAGCGTAAATGTGTAAAATGAATAAAATAAACAGAACAGATGCAGACCAATGTACGTTTTCAAATTAAAGATCATATATAAGATGAATTTCATTCATCATTCCGAGTTTTAGTGTAAAATTGTGATTTTTTTTTTTAATTCTGATTTTGTTTGTTTACATATCGCCAAACATATGCACACTGCCGTGACCTCTAGACCGGATGTTCATTAGGGAAGGTCAAGCAAGTTTTTTCTGTAACGTTGACGAAAGCATAAAATATGTTGATAATCACAGCAACATGGAATATTGAGGTAAGGTGACTGGTGCACTATGGAAGATAAATTATCGCTTGTTCATTATACTAGGTACCCATGCACCGAACTGCGCGTTTAAGCTGAGAAATGTACGATTAAAACGGGTCAGTATATTTTCCCGTTCATGACCAAGGTTCTTATATAATACCTAGGGGTAAGGTATAACATGTTCAGAGGCATTTTCTTTCTATTCTGGTGCAAGTGGTTTTCCAAAAGTAACTGCTAACTTCCCCACATGAATCAGAGGTGAAGGACTAATGATTTCAGACACAATGTCTTTTATCAATTAGTCACGGAGAACATACGCCCTGTCCGAGGTTCGAACTCACGACCCCGCGATCCGTAGACCAACGCTCTACCTACTGAGCTAAGCGGGTGGATTCGAGAATGTGAGCGCCCAGTTTTAAATCAGTAAATTCTCAATAAAACTCTTACATTAAGTAAGCTGCATTTAAGGGAGATGGCCTTTTCGTAAAACACGTTGAGTAACATTTGGGTTACTGCGGATAATCGATGTGATTCACATTGTGTATACACCAAATTGAAATACTGACTGCACAACGAAAAGAATCTCGAAATGTTGTCTTATGGTGTCGTTGTCTTATGGTGTCGCGTTACACGTTGTGCTCATGTGAGGAAGTCATCTAGCTGGTTTGCGGAAGGTCGGTGGTCCTACCCAGGTGCCCGTCCGTAACAAAATAATGGACGGAGGGACACCTGGAGCTTTCCTTCACCATCAAAGTTGAAAAGTCTGACCTATATTTTTGTCGGTGCGACGTTAAATTTACAAAAAGAAATAAAATAAATAAAATTAGACATAAAACACATTGTATTGGTCTTATATATATCGCTGTCAAATTGTAACTAGATACTTGTTATTTCTCATCTTTTCCATGCAAACCATGTATAATTACCGTCATGGAAATACAAATGAATACAGTCTTTAAATCATTATGCTTTCTTAATTCCTTATAAAATAGGAAGGTAGAAAACCACAAGTCGAACGAAAATATTGCAAGCTAGGTTTGACTGAGCCTGTTCATGAACGACCACGCCCTCTTGCCCTGGGTTGAGCAGAACTCAACATTTACACATGTTATAAGTATCAGAATATAATTAGAGACACCCGCCAATGTATTCACACGGCCTTCAATAATGTACAGAAAGCAATTCCATGAAAAGAGGCGTATGATCCCCACTTAAAATATTGGCTCTGCCCTAAACGAGAAAACAATGGGCAGACCTGAACAAAATGAAATTTATAAAGGGGATCTGAGCCCGCATACCACAAAAACTGCCAAAAGAAAAAATCAAAAAGCAGGCAACATATCCAAAGATTGATGAAACAAAACCCAAAGGCTATGAAAGCGGGAGTATTGGAACGACCCATGTCGGAATGGTCAAGCTTTAAAATTAAACCATACTCGAACACAACATGCCGTTTAGTCCGCCCGCTTAGCTCAATAGGGATAGCACAGATCTACGGATGGCAGGGTTGTGGATTCAATACCCGGGGCGAGGCGCATGTTCTGACAATTTGTTATTTAGAGAAATTGTATCTGAAATCATTCGCCCTCCACCTCTGATTACGCTGGGAAGTTGAAAGTTACTTGAGAACAGGTTTGTACTGGTACAGAATCAAGGAACACTAGTTAGGGTAACTGTCCACCGTTACTTGAAAAACAAATGGCGTTAAACCCAAAATGAACACATTATGCTTTCAGCAATATCAGCCATATGCAAGTTTGCAAATGCAATATGCTTACACTTAAATCACCGTTTGTTTAGATCTTTTCGACTTTGGCATCTTTCCACTCCTTCATTCTTATCGGCTCACAGGGCGGACACACTATCACCAACATTAAACGATGCAGCCTATTCAGAAGAAAAAGACTGCATAATATGAATTATATTTCAAACCATTTTGATGATAATATACATAGCTAAAGTTGCAAAATGTTCGTAGATGAAGTTATTTTTCTTGAAAGTATTACTAAAGATAAATCACTTCATTCATCAAACGGAAAGTGACTTGCTTATTTCTACATGTAGCAATTGTTGAAACCGGCGTTAAACCCAAAATAAATTAACATCAATATACGAAAACCTTCTGTACAATATTGTCAGTAAATGCATGTGCCAAAATGTTACCACGGCATTTTCTAGTGCAATTATAAGTCAACAATGTACACTGTTGAAAATGTTTTCAGTTCAAGCAGCTTGTGGTTTACTACACGTCAAATACTTGAAGAAATATTCATCGCTCCATACCTATTCATAGAAACAGACTAAAATGGACTTGTATACCAGTGATGGAAGCAATGCTAGCTTACACTGTTGTCGTTTACACTAGCAATACCTTCTGTTAGCTTCCTCTTTTGTGTTGACAATGTGCTGGTATGCTCTTCCTAAACGATCAAGTTAAAAATATATTCTAATTATATTCTGGATAAACTTCTGAAAAAATGCTAATTCTAGAGTTTAAAATTATCACAAAGGCATCTTTCAACAGTAGAATAGAGAACAATATAAGGCTATTTACCTGCCGGTCAATAGTCAAAACTATCGCCTTTATTACAAGACATTAGAAATAAATGTTCATATTATGTTCTTGAAGTCTTGACTTTAGCCCCTAAAAATTTAATATTGTAATTGTCTTATGCTGCAGTTAATATAACAAACTAAGGGCTGCCAGTTTATATAAGAAGTGAGGTAAAGATATACATTAAAAAACATAGTCCTAATAAAATATGTAAAGGATGCGTAATCTTTCATGTTTCAGTTTATACTTGGTTCTCTTTCAGCCTTTTAGCTCATCTCACATAGCACTGTTCTTTGCCTGAAAAAAGCATCTTATGACAACATATTCAGTACAACATATCATTAACATACTCAATGCTTGTGTCTAATCCATTACCCTTCTTTTGTCACTTGATATCAAGACAAGCAAAAAAAATGAAGTTATTTCACATTGTTCACCGAAATAAAATGCAATGCGATCTGACGGCTGAGCGCGAAATTATTGTACCTTGTACATTATCCATAAACGTTTGTGTTCAGTTTTCGATAAGAAAAGAAACAAGTGATAGCATATATAAGTCAGGAACAACTGTATTAAACTTCATTGAGTTTCCATTTCACTTCAAAGTGTATTATAAGAAAGTATAAAATTCTTCAGAACAAAAATAATCTTTCTCATCAAAACAATACCAATGAAATGTGTTGAACACAATAATTTTTTCATATGATGACTTTTATAAATAGGCTATTTATTTTACTGACCGGCTCTCGGCATCTGGCTTCTGTTGCGGATAGTTTTTGCCTATACCATATCTCCCCTTATCTCAAAGTACATGAAAATACATACAAGTACTAAACTATGGAAAAACTTTCTCAATTTTCAACAATTTGATAGAAATTTAAAGACACTTCGTTTTAGAAGTATACACCAATGTAAACTTAGGAATAAAAATATACACATTCAGAACTGGGAAGGGCTTGATGTTATATTGTTAGGCCTTGCTGCCAAACCAATGCCTTTGTTGCTTCGTTATAATTGTGTGTATCTGTTTACATTACATGAAGGTAAAGGAAATGTAATATGGCTTTATCAAACATGCATTCAAATTAATTTTTCCATTTTCCAGTGTAAGAGTCTGGCCAAGAAATGCTTTAATCATTTGTGTAATCTGTATGTCAGTTGTAGCATCATGTTTAACAATTGGGACGGTAACAACGGGTTGAATAGTAGTTGAATTTAATGTCATTACTGAATTTTTAACCTATATTTGTATCATATGTACACTGGAGTTTGTTTTCTTTGATAAACCTTTAACAACATACATAAGTAAGCTTTTCATTGTGTTCATTGTATAGTGTGTGTTACAGAACTATTATTTTATATTAAGGTAGTTCTGCACGTTTGGATCAAAAATTTTTCTACAATGTAGAATTTGATTAAACTCCAATTTTTCAAAACTTCAAAATATACCTAGAAAATTCAGCAAATAAAAAAGATAGGGTCGTGTGCTTGATTTTTTGCTAGGCTGGTTTGAAAAATTTGGACCTCACGCAATATTTCATAATGGGAGTCTATGGGAAAATCATAACTTTCATAACATTTTCGCGAATAGAATTTTTTCTACAATGTAGATTTTGATGAAACTTCTCACAATTGTAAATAAACACATGGCCTATAATTTGGTGAAATAAAATGTATAGGTCCGTGTGCTTACTTTTGAGATATTTTACCATGATTAAAGGGAACCGGGCATTTCACGTTAATTTTAAGAAATTATTTTAATTTTTTTAACGTGTCATATGTTTTAATATCATATTTTGACTTAAGAAATATAGCAACAGTGCCATTATAACAAATTTACTCACATGTTTCGATTAATTCATAAATTGATTTTCATTTCCGTACGCCGAATCCAGGCTTTATTCTACGTTTTCCGGATAAATGACGTTACGCCATCACTTCCGGTTTTTCAAACGTGCAGAACTACCTTAATCTTTGTTTTGTTGTTAGGTTTTTTTCTAAGTCTGTGTATTTTGTATTTCTTTGTTAGGAAAATTTCAGGACCGCGTCTTCCTGGTATATCGCATCACTCTCTTTTATTAAGAACGTTTTCCGGCTTGTCCTTTCGGGCTATGGATACAACTCAAGTGATACAAACCACCTAATGGAATAGTCATATCATATCCCCTATACATCTGAGCAATCAAACACTGTTATTTTGTCTTTTCCTAATTACCTTGTCATTAACGTCATCATCATTAGAACACGAATAATCTGACACAGCCATTGAATGTTTAATTGCAAGTTTGCAACCCCTGAAAATAAAAAGAAAAAACACAGTCTTTTTTATTAAAATAGAAAAAGTGGAAACTCCACAGTTCGCTCAACACAACAAAAACGAAAATGTTGCAGGCTCGGTTTGATTGAGCCTGTTCATGGACGGTAGTTAAAATGCATGCTACCGTCCACGCGCTCTAGCCACGGGTTGAGCAGAACTCAACATTTACACATGCTAAAAGTACAAAAAACAATTTAGAGACATCCGCAGATGTGTTCATACGGCGGTGCACATGGAACCTTCAATGCTACACTAGCGTGTAATTCCATGAAAAGCGGCGTATGGACCCCAGTTAAAATAATGGGTTTGCCCTAAACGAGAAAAAAATGAGCAGAACAAACTAAACTGGAACTTAGAAAGGGGATCTGAGGTTATGGAGCCTGCATATCACAGGAACTGCCAAAAGACAAAATTTAAAAGCAGGCACCATATCCAAGGGGTGATTAAACAATACCCAAAGCTATGAAAGGGGGAGTATTGGAACCATCCAGGCCGAAATGTTCATGCTGAGAAATTAAACATTACCAGTAACACGAATAAAAGTCGTGCTGAACGATCTGAGAAGATCGAAATATAACAGCCCTGATTAATACACACTTTGCAATGACATGTATTATTTTACCCGTCAAAGACTTTTCTAATACAAAGAAACAATATCACTGCCCGATGAATCAAAGATTCTAACAGCATTTAATTGCGTTAAACACTTACGTACGAGTTAAAAGCGTTTATACAGCAGTCCAGTGTTTAGATGACATAATTTGTGCGTTTGTGCACCATGACACCAATTAAAATTGACAACCGTCTTGTGAAGAGAGCCCTGGGTACGATTACTTTAAATGTAGCATGTCGAATTACCACGTTAGCTTCTGATATTGCAGTATCTTTTGCAATTCGCACTATCATCAGAACAAATGCCACTTGCATTCTTCTGCAGGATTTGGTCTTGATGTAGGTTACCATGGGCAACTACTATAAATAAGCTGAGATACACAAGTGTTAATTTATTCTTACAACAGAGTTTGCTATTACACAACCTTTTTGAACAATATATAATTTTCCTTTTAGATTACTTACTTTTCACCCTCATCAAGCAACACAGCTAGACAAGTCAACTGGTCCTCTGTGCCTTCTATTCTCTTTCATCCGTCCAATAGGCTTTTTACTAGCTTTAAGAATACGGTCATTATTCCATGCTTTATCTAGTTGAAGAATTTACTCATACAATTCATCACATAATTTCACCATGGCAAAATGATGTTGTTGGAAACTTGTCGAATTTTCTCAAACAAAACTTTTGATTTATTTATATAAGCATTTTAAAATTTCTGTCACTCTTAGTTTTAAGATACATGTTTCCGGTTAGCCAGTGTTTCAATGTTTGAATCCTGAAGACAATAACAATTTATTATGGCATTTAATCAGATGTCCTTTTAAAGCCAAAAAGTGATGCTCAAAGGTATGTTCCAATGAACCTATATTTTATTTTGTCAATCCCAATAAACAATTTCATCTCAAATAATCAAACACTGTAGACATTTATTTATTGGTCGACTAACTTTCTGCAGATGTATATGTGCTGGAATCTTACTTTGACAGCAAACTGTAGAAATCTATCCTGACTTAAAGCAAGCATTCTTAGCAATATGCACTTGTAACCAATGTGACACAATGAAAACCATATTTATCATCGACATTTGCTCAACCGTTTTGGAAGGCAGAAGTAATATACACAAAGCTGATGGAATGACAAAATGTGCTGCAACTGTAAAGTGTAGTCGCCGTAGTAATGATGAGTCCCATTAAAATCTAAACATACATTTTAATTGTAACAGAAATAATTACTTATTGATGTCAAGAAAGTGAATCATACCTCATATCCAAAAAACTGTCTTCAGCTCGAGTTTCCATGGCCTAATGTCAGCTGGGCTCACTTGGGTGCATGACATTATTGGTCGGATGAGTTTCACTTTGTCAATGAACGATAGTTCTTTTGAAAGTGTCTTTACTTCATTGTTATGATCTCCAAGCTGAAGTGCATCTTCGGTTGACAGCTCAGTATAAATTTGCATCTTTGCAAGTTGGGAGCGCAACAAATCTTTACGACTCAAATTATGTAGTGCTGTCCTGCTATGGTTGCCTCCTAAAACTTGCATTTCACATATTCTAGATGAGGATGACGAAGTTTCTCTTTCGTATCAAGTCTTGGGCTATCTCTCCCTAAACAGAAAATAAAACAGTGATATATATTATACATGCATTTAAAAATTATTATTTAAACAAAATAGCATAAAAGTATTCATTAACGGAATTATAACAAAATGTGATTGATACCCATAAATGCTGCTTTTCTACACAGGAAGTTCCCCTAAAAGCGGGAGTATTGGAACCACTCAGGCCGAAATGTTCATGCTGAGAAACTAAACAGTACCAGTAACACGACATAAAAGTCGTGCTGAACGATCTGAGAAGATCGAAATATAACAGCCCTGATTGAATGTACGGGGAGACATTTTACGGCCGCCACACGGCACAAACAACGCTGCTGTGATAATAAAATAGAAAAAGTGGAAACTCCACAGGTCGCTCAACACAACAAAAACGAAAATGTTGCAGGCTCGGTTTGATTGAGCCTGTTCATGGACGGTAGTGGAAATGCATGCTACCGTCCACGCCCTCTAGCCCCGGGTTGAGCAGAACTCAACATTTACACATGCTAAAAGTACAAAAAGAAATTTAGAGACATCCGCAGATGTGTTCATACGGCGGTGCACATGGAACCTTCAATGCTAGACTAGTGTGTAAGAACAGAGGATGGGACGTAATATATAAGAAGGCCCCATTTCTTTTATAGCAGAGCTACCGGCGCCGCATTACGGTTAGACGTGTGAAAAAAAAAATGAATAGAGAGATCTAACTGCGTATACTAACGAGTTGAAAATTCGTGGTCTTTTTTTGGAATCGGTGTTGTTCAGATTTTTTCATGTGTACTATGTACATAGTAATTAATCAGTAAAGACGTCAGAAGACGTTTACTGTTTAAGGTTGACAAAAGCGTCTCGCTTATTGCTTTTGAATATTGAATAAAAATGTAAATGGGCGTTTAATAATAAGAAATTAGTGCTAAATACATTTTTTACGAAGGAAAAAGAAATAAAATACAATAAATTTATTTTTAAACTACTTTCGTCACGCTGCCATTACTGAACTTTATTATATATACATGTACTTATATTTGTCCCGATGACGTCATAACTACACAGTGGTGTAGTGGTTAGTGAGTTCGCGTTGAAAGATCGCGAGTTTGAACCTCAACTGGACCAGTTTTTTTTTTAATTCCTTTTTTATTTCAGTCTCTTTTTTTTTTGTATAATAAGTTTTGAAAATATTGTTAACTAAAGTTATTCATGTAAAATTTAACAAATGTTTATAGTTTTGATGTCAGGTTCCAATGCAGTGCCTGTGCAGTAGTCAGTAGACATAACTTTAAAAAAAAAGAGCTTTAGGATCAAAATATACAGACATTGAACTGTGAAAAACATGCTCTTCTCCCCGTTCACATATATTTCGTCCGTTAGCTTTAAAATCACTAACCAGACTTTATAAAAATAAAACTAACCCTATTGGCGATGAATTATCAATAAACATCAAAAAGGTTCTTACTGCCATCCCTATTCTCTAGTGCTAAAAGATTAACCATAAAAAAAGCCACAGATTGTGAACTTGAAAGTTATGCAAATAAACAGGTGTTTTCGAGAATTTCGGCAAACACTGTTTTTCTCTAGGTAAATTTCTGATCATTAACTTTTAAAAACTGCTAGTCTTTTGGGTTTAAAACAAGCTGTGTACAGTTATGTAAATGATTGTAATTTTCCCATGCCAGGCGTCTATTATAGCTGCATTTTTTTTTACTAAAAGTTGAACACATTCTTCCATCCAAAAAGAACCAAAATTTGACAATAATGACATTTAAAAGAATTACAATAGTCATTTCCAGGATTACGTAAATTCTAATTTCTATCAACTTTGGAATTAGAACATTAACTTTTTACATTAAGTCCTCATTGCCAAACATTTACAAGCAAAGAGACAAAATTCCTTTGGCTGTTGGTCTAATGAGATTCTGTTAGGTTTGAAATTTTCAAGATTCAAGCTTTCCAGTTTGAAGGAGTTATCATTTGTGACTGGTTTCCAGTATGATAATAATTTATGTAAAATTTTTGATGCAGTACGTTTTAATATTAAGAATAACAGAAATTATTTAATTACGTTTTTTTTTCTTTATCTTGGTGCCGATTTTAATCTATATCGAACTTTCTTTTGATTATAATATAGAATATCTTTCGAGTTTTCACATGTCAAGAATTAAACTTGATACAGTCTAAAACATGCATTTAGAAATTATGAATTATCATTAATACTTATAATTTTAAAAGATTTAATAGAACATAAACTTCCTAAACGAATCCATAATTCCAGATAATTCCAACACCACAGTGACTCCTTTAATTTTTAAGGGCTCTGGTGAGTTTTCAAGGGAACTCTGCCCTTTAGGTAGCACCTAATTTCATATTATTCCTTTATAAATTGAAAAATAATGCACATATTTATGAAAATAGGCCGCTCAAAGCTAAATTTGCGGTTCTAGTGCCAGTGCGTCATACCAAAGACGTAAAAAAATCGTACTAGCAGCTTCCTCGCTTGGCGCTCAGAATTAAGAGGGTAGTGCTATGACTGGTCAGCCCGGTGTCAGTATAATGTGACTGGGTGGGGTGCCATGTCACTTACGGCGTGATATTCCAGTGAGGCAACACTATAAAAATGGGCATTGTGCTCACTGCTACAAGTAGACACCGTAGTTTATACGACTGAAAAAATGTTGAAAAAGACGTTAAACCGGAACACTCACAAATACATTCTCAAAGCAATACTTAAAATCCAAATCGCGCAGTCTTAGGTAACCTAGACTCCAATATTTTTCGATATTTTTACCTTAATGACTGATTTTACTAAATTGCTGTTTATATTGACACCGTTTTATTATGACGTCATAACTATTTTACGTGATGTCACAGGAAGTAAACACAGACTTGTTGCATGTGACTGTGAGTATAAAAAATCTGGCTTAATTTTATTTGATTTAGAATTTGTTATACCAAATTTTTTTAAACAGTTAGGCAAATAAAATTTCAGTTTTGGTATTTCATGATTCGCAGTTTCTTTGAATTAAAAACGACTGTCATTTTCGACATTTTGAGTATGCACACATTTTTGACTGGCTTTTGCAGGGTCGGATCCAGAATTTTGGTTCAGAGGGGCGGGCAAACCTATGTTCAAGTCCAAATGTATGTTTAATATTTTTGCAATCTGGCGTACTGGATGTACACATTTTGTAAATTGCCCTAAGTAATTCAAAAAATCAACTTGTTTCGGTCGGTCCCTCTTTGCTAAAATTGTATCATGTAAATCACTATTTATTGAAGTACCCACATTTTGACAGATAGTTCTTACACCATTAAAATCAATTTTCACATATTTTCGAGACCCAGTTTTTTTCACTCAAACATACACGAACTTTGCCACTCTATTTTTTTAGAAAATTCAGTTATAGATGTAATGGTGGTGAAAAAAAATGAAACCAAAAGTTTAAACATGAAATTAATGAAGAGTTACTGCTTTTTATTTTTGCAATATAATATTATAGTATCAGCAACTTGGAAAATAATTCTGAAAAAAAAATTCTAAAAATTTCACATGGGGATAATCTAAATGCGTGATTCATTTGAATGCTTGAAACTGAAGTTTTAAACTAAAATAATTAAATGTTAACAGTTCGCTTTATTTGTCGATACATTTTCCCAATTTGAAAACAATTAACCGCGTTAAAAATTCCAAATTAGATCAGGGGCCTTTTTCCCAAAAACCCTAGAAAAAACTTTGCCCGGCATCACACCAAACTACAGTAGTTTTCAAAACGTCCCAATCCGTCTTAAAAATCGTAATGCGGGCTGCGATTTGGCTAGAACGTTTGTACTTTAGTCGGATGATATCCGTAATGCGATCGTAGTTAGTTCACGAACAGTTCTTTATATGTACATAGCATCTTTACCCCGTTTGAAGTCCGTTTATAGTCTGTTCAATTTGGGAAAAATTACGCGTTCACCTCGTCTGGACACCGTTTGTAAGCAGGCAATGCCCGTCGGTAGTCAGATTAAAGCAGTTCTTAACTAGTCCTGCTTCGTTCCGAGTACGTCGAAATACGTTCTCACTTGTGTGTAACTCCACCAATTTGGCCACAGACAGTTTAACTCGTTCTGATTATGTCCTCATATCACCCCTAGTACGTTCAAAACGTAACTTACAAATTAGTTTCTTAGACAAGAGAAGAAAAAGCACCGGTCACCGAACTCGTTTTAATATTATACCCCAGTCACACATACGGCGCGGATAGCTACGTTTAGCCACGGATAGAAACGTAGCAATCCGTACCTGAGCTGTACCTTAAAGTAGTAATCCGTATCAATCCGTACGACCCTGGTACGGATCGATACGGTTAATGTTACAAGTACGCATTTCAGGTCTTACCGGTTACTATGAATACCAGGGCATGTGGTAGCGGTAGCTCTACTATGCATAATTGTCACTAACAAATCTTTTCATTTTTACATGCTGACATAATTACCCACCCACTTTATTTTCAATGGAATAAACGCATTTAAATCTACAAAAACATTTTAAAATATGAAAAAATGACATTAATCAGAAGTGAAAAGGTTACATGGTGCATTTTGTTTAAATGACGCTTCAAATGCAGTATGACGCAATAGCGTTCCATGTCAGAATGAGGTATTACAGGAAATATTTGAACCAAAATATTATCAAGCAGCAGTCATTTTGTATTTTTATTCTGTAAAATGCATTTATTTCTAGAATTATTTCGAAACTTTTTCATAAAATAAGCAGTTAAGTATCTATGTGATGAATATTAACCCAAAATGAAACTTTCGACCTTAGCTCCTGTAATGCGCATTTTTAACTATGTTAAAATATATTTAATCATGACGCGGCGTAGATCTGTAAACAATTCGTGATGTTTAAAATATATAAAATGTTGTATAATATTTTTTTTCGGTTCTGATATGTATGTGAATAAAACAGGGAAGGATTATTACATGGCGCATGTAAGGCGAATGTGAGTGACGTGAACACGAATGAGGAAACACGAGTGAGGAAACACGGAATAATTGAGATGCTATAGGATATGGTTAAACTAAAATAGTGTGTTGTACTGGGTGAAATAATGCCAAATTTAAAAAACGTTTCATCCATGACAGTGATAGTAACAGGGAAAGCTAATTGATAAGTAAAAATATCACTATAATATATGATATTTAAATTTATTGCATGACTCCATAATAATAATAATATATGAATCGCCGGTATATATTTTATGCTGTATGACTGGCCTGTATTTCATGATGTATAATTGACTTATATTCAAGTACTCTGATAAGTGAAAAGATAATATGAAATTCAGTTTCTGATGTCATGTATGAAACTCTTATGGAATGACTTTCCGGACATTAGTCAAAACTATTGGCTAGCGTCCCTTCGGTTCTCAGGCAATAGTTTTAACTTTTGACCTGCAAGTCATTCAAGTACATGTGTAACAGTTTTTGATTTGGAGGTAGACTTTTTTCATATGTTAAGGTAGTTCTGCACGTTTGAAAAACCGGAAGTGATGGCGTAACGTCATTTATCCGGAAAACGTAGAATAAAGCCTGGATTCGGCGTACGGAAATGAAAATCAATTTATGAATTAATCGAAACATGTGAGTAAATTTGTTATAATGGCACTGTTGCTATATTTCTTAAGTCAAAATATGATATTAAAACATATGACACGTTAAAAAAATTAAAATAATTTCTTAAAATTAACGTGAAATGCCCGGTTCCCTTTAATCATGGTAAAATATCTCAAAAGTAAGCACACGGACCTATACATTTTATTTCACCAAATTATAGGCCATGTGTTTATTTACAATTGTGAGAAGTTTCATCAAAATCTACATTGTAGAAAAAATTCTATTCGCGAAAATGTTATGAAAGTTATGATTTTCCCATAGACTCCCATTATGAAATATTGCGTGAGGTCCAAATTTTTCAAACCAGCCTAGCAAAAAATCAAGCACACGACCCTATCTTTTTTATTTGCTGAATTTTCTAGGTATATTTTGAAGTTTTGAAAAATTGGAGTTTAATCAAATTCTACATTGTAGAAAAATTTTTGATCCAAACGTGCAGAACTACCTTAAAGTAACATGAAAATGTAAAATCTGGTAAAAAAACTAGTGATTTTTAGGGTGATGTAGTTCGACTGCTCTCGGGTTAGCTTTGGCATTTTCTTCTATAAAGACAATGCTCTGGCAGCTGAATGTAAACATTATATAATGCAGGTGTTTTATTTCTTTTTAAATATTTTGAAACACTAAATTTGGAAATGAAACTTGTGGTTTTTAGAGCATAGTGGTCTCGGTTCAAAGGCGATTTTAACACATTTTATTTGGCAGGAAATGTTTATGTCTCTTAGATATCATTTTTTTTTTCTTTTTCTTTTTTTTTTTTTTTTTGGTTTGGTTTAACGCCCTTTTTCGACAGTATTATGTAATGGCTGGCAGTTAACCTAGCCAGTGTTCCAGTACAAAACTATTTTTCACAAGTAACTGCACTGCCAATTTCCCCAAATGTGGAGGACGAATGATGATATTATATCGTCATAGAGACCACATACGCCTCGCCCGAGGATCACTCATGATCACGCGATCCGTAAATCTGTGTTCACCTTTTTTAGCGAATCGGGAGGGCTCTCTTGGATAACAGGTTGTGGACGAGATTTTACCCTACCCATTTTTTCTTGCGCCGAAACACATGAACGCTTGACAACGAGATTATGTAGATTGTTTTCGGAGTCTAATGAGGAATAAATATCTAAAGATTAAAAAAAGTGTTAGATGTCAGTATTTGTTAACTTAAAACATTCTGTTTACCAATTAAAGAATACGAACTTTTTCATTACTACATTTATCATAATATCCTTGGATGAAAAATCGGGATTCCATAATAATTTGAAATTGGGGAAGTTTTTGGAAATAAGGATAATCGCTCAAAAATAGTTTTATAGATATATGGTACATTTCAGAATACGATGGCTAAAAGGCACGTTGCCAAGTGTACTCTGTTCTATAAAGGTAGTCTACTCCTAATGGCACGTACTCGGCTACTTCCGTGTGGTTTGTAATACGTATTCGCGACAGGCAATATTCGGCATTCAAGCTCAATGCGCGGATAGATTTCTGTAGAAAACAGACATAACTGCATATGAAAAAGAAAACGTACTTTGCCTATTATTATTACGGATTGAATGCATTTACTTTGAATTTTGGCTGAAATATGCAAAATCAGTAATTTTTGTCAAAACTAGAGGGAAATATGGAAATACTTCAGTGATAGGCAATTGTGGATGAATTCGGACTCAGAAGAAAACTCCCCAGCCCCACCCCACCCCCTTAATACACAACAGTATTGACCATAGGAATTGATCACGGATCTCGGTCTAAGACTTCGATTAACAATCATGATAATTATACTCGCTGACACCTCTTTCTATGTAGAATAAGAGGACAGTGAACGTGGGAAGCTTAAATTTTATTATTATATTTTTATAAAATAATAATGATATTAAGGTCCATTCAAACTCGGAACGAATTCCGTGTTAACGTTACGTCATTTCGTCACGTTTACGTCTTTTAACGTTTCTAAGGGAGATAGCGTCATTCAAAATAGTCAAACAATGAAAGTATTTATGTTTTGTTAAAGAAATTCCGTTTAAATAAATGTCAGCTGTAATGTGTGGTCCATAGACGTGACATAAAACACTGCTGGAGGCACGGTACCAGTGGCCACAAAAATGCTGACTTAATGCAAAGGTGAGGACTTTCAAAATGTGTTCACGCCCAGTAGTGCATGCAGCTGGTTATGAAATGGAGAAAAAACAACACGAAAATGTCGTAAAATCGCATCGGATTTTTTTTAATGGTAAATAATTACTCGAAAATTTACCAATTTATTCTTATTAAAGCAAACCCTTGGAGAGAACTGAATACCAAGGTCCATAATAACGCTCGAACCCCGAACCTCGTGATTCGTAGGCGGACACTCGACGCTTAAGAATTGACCAAACAGCAGGCTGTTGGGATGTTGCCTATAAACCTACTATCACTACATTAATTTAACTAGATGCCACTAGAGACACAACCTTTATTGAAACGCTCAGAAGTTAACAGCAAAGTTCAGAATGTCTTTTCTATGGGGAAAATTACCTCCACATTGATTTGCCAGAAATATTCAACGCAATATTTGTATTCATTTTGCTTTTGTATTTTCTAAAGCGTAACCGACATAAAAGGCGAATATGAAATGATAATTATTATTATTTCTTTTAATCCTCAATTTCATGAAGAGATGAACAAGATACATAATATGTATATACAAATCACAGACAATACATTGAAACATGAATATATATAACTTACAAACAATATTCTTAATGATTATGAACAATAAGTATTTGATACTGCACGATTGTATCAGACTATACATGTACCACGATTATACACGTGATTTGCGTTAGTGTTAGATCACTACACTGGCGCCAGATCAGAAAGAAAATGCCTCTGTACATGTTATACCCTACCCCTAGGTATTCTATAAGAACCATGGTCATGAACGGGAAAGTGCACTAACCCGTTTTCAATCGTAACATTTCTCAACTTAATAAACGCGCAGTTCGGTGAATGGGTACCTAGCAATATTGAACAAGCGATAATTTATCTTCCATCGTGCACCAGTTCACATTGTCTCAATATTCCATACTGCTGAGATTATACATATTTTATGCTTTCGTCAACGTTACAGAAAAAAACCTTGCTTGAACTTCCTAATGAACATCCGGTCTAGAGGTCACGGCAGTGCGCACATGTTTGGCGAAACGTAAACAAACAAAAACAGATTTTAAAAAAATCAAAATTTTACACTAAAACTCGAAATGAAGAATGAAATTCATCTTGTATATGATCTTTAATTTGAAATCGTACATTGGTCTGCGTCTGTTCTGTATATTTTATTCATTTTGCACATTTTGCTGCATTTTCACATTTTAGCGAACACGTGTAGTAAAATGACGATTGACATACATTTTTACAACAGCCAATCAGAATGGTTTTGTAATCTAGAACGGAACTTCACCAGGGAAGTTCAAGCAAGTTTTTTGTGTAATGTTGAAATTACTATAAACTACGCGTTGTTTTTCTAAGATAAAATGTATTGAAAAATGTGACCGGTACACAATGGAAGATAAATTACCACTTGTTTGATATCCATAGTACACATTTACCCCACTGCATGTTTTAGGTATGAAATGCGCGATTGAAACGGGTTAGTATATTTTCCCGTTCACGACCATGGTTCTTATAGAATACCTAGGGGAAGGGTATATGTACAGAGGCATTTTCTTTCTGATCTGGCGCCAGTGGATCACTAATAGTAATGTTTACAAAGTGGCCTTTGCTTGGTATATTCTGAAAGGTAACCGTGTTTTGCACTATTTTGCAATTTTTAAACAACTTTTACCGTGCCGTTTTTTTTTATATATAAATTTTGTATTTAAGGTATCTCCTCAAGCTCAAGTAGAGACAAATTTCAAAGTGATAGCCACTATTCAAAACATTTGCAGAGAACTCATTCTACCATTAATTTTAATAAAAGAAACATTGTCGATATCATTTTTTCTATAGTGCCTCAAGTAAACGGATTTAATGAGACAGAATTCGTACTTCAACATTGAAAAAAAAATAAGGTCGAATGCTGTGTTTCTGTTTTGAATTTTGCTTACTCCATTTAAAAATAACCTTAGTGCAGATGTAAAACCTACCTAAATCTTCCACAATATATAATCTAAGAGTGAAAGCAAAATAGAGAACTTTCACCGCGTGTAACTCAATATTTTTAAAGATGTGTAACTCTACCCCTTCTGTTTAAGTAGTAAATTCACTTTGAACACCAATAAATCACTTATAAGATTCATCTTTTTCCATTTTTGTACAAGAAATCATTAATAAGTCTTGAAAGAATTAAAAATTTACTAGGAAAAAAAGGAAAATAAGGGGGAAAAAATTGGTCCCAGTAGGGCTTGAACCTACGCCCCCCTAAGAATTGCAGTAAAAGTAGGTTTATGGTAGTATTTGAATACTCTCCAAAAAGGAGGTTCTCTTTTAGTGAGACAATCCCCAAGGTAGCAGATGCCGGTTTTTTCTACTACTTCGGACTTCCGAGCAATGTACCAAAGTCGGACGGCTTCTGATTTCTTACGAGATGCAGACCTGAAAATAAAAAAGATACCCGTTTACATCTTACTTGAAGACTGAGAAATAAAATACATAGTAAACTTCATACAAAGCATAGATTTTTAAATCCACAAGCCACCTGAAAGATAATTTCAGCCCGCGAAAATACGTGACATTTCAGCCCAAATTAGCCATTTCTCAAGGTGGCCTTAAATGTTAGAGGGGAAATGATAGAGCCAAATGGCCACATGCATTCTGTACCCAGTTTCAAGTATTACTTGCAGACCTGGACAAAAATATCTGTCAACCGATTACTTTTTTCACTATTTTCAACTGTGTGAGGCTTATATGATATTTGACAGTTCACGAGAAGCTGAATGCTGATAGTGGCATATACGCATTTCAAGCAGTTATATGAAAATAATGCCATCAAGCTTACATTCGCATCTGCCAGAATTTCTGCAACATACCATTCTTAAACTTGTTAATCAAAAACTCACATCTACAAATATTTCAAACATCAAAACAGCCTTCCCTTCAAGGTTTTATCTTTTATGACAGATTTTGACACTGGCCAATTCGAATCTGTGGCTGGAAACTACCAATTGCTACCTTAAGGACCAAGACATGCATCTCCATGGACAATTTGGCACCTGATTCTAAGAAAATGATCTATGACAATTAAAACCTTACCAATATCTAAACAATGCTTTGTTCTTCTTGCAAATTGCACATGTCGAAACAATGTCTATAATATTGTGGATTTGGCCACATTTTACACACCCTATTTCTTGCTGCATCTATCTTTCTGACATTAAAAAAAGACTTACCTACTAATACATGATGGCCACAAATGTTCTGTATTAGCATTGTGCACAGCCCTGCATACTTGAGGAACAGAATTAAAAGCAGCACAGGTTACTTACCCAAGACTAACACTACTTCAAGTCCGCAAGGTCACAAAAAGCCGCTCCTGTTTACGAGTACTTTTTCATATTACCTTACATACAATAAATATATATTACTTATCTGATATATAATACTAATTAAAATACAACTAATATCAGCAAATGTATGTATAAATGAAAACTGTACATCTTCAGTGAACCAAAGGATGCCAATTCCTACATAAGTGAAACATAGTCCTCAGTGAAAGGGAGACAACTTGTGCAAATTTCTTTTACCAACCTGCAAAAGTCCATTCTTGATGAAAGACATATGCCCCTTTCCAGTTTGTCATTAAGGCTGAAATCTGATATCCAGCAAGCTGATAAGTACATACTTTTTCTCCTGCCTGGTCATTTCTGAACAAACATTGCAACAGAAAGTGTGTAAAATTAAAAAAAATCATATACTTGCCTTAATATTTCTGGATAATCATAGTTTAGCCATCAGTTTGTATTAAGCAATTTGGATTATATGCTGAACAGTCATGCTTAAAGGATCTACAAGTAAGAGAAGCTACAAACATGCCCATGAAAGAAGGAAAAGCTACTTCAAGATAGGCAATCAACTATACAAAAACAGACACAAACCTTGTGAACAGGCAGAGGTGTTAACTTCTGGACAAGACCAGGTAGAGACTTACACAGCGCTGAAACAACTCAGATGCACAGGAAATACTGCATATATCTAGAGATGACAATCCTGACTTGACACTACAATACAGACTGAGACCAAAACCTGAAAAAGACAATGATAACAATAGAAATAAAGTTGTTGAAAATGTAATTATAAATATTTCAAATCTACAAGAACTTGTAAAATCCTTGAACGGACATATATGTGATCAACCACACCTAGAAACACAAATAACCGACAGAACTGGACTTTTCATAACCCTGTCAGTGAATTGTCACCACTGTCACTGCTCATCCGGAGAGATTAACATGTCCGAGAAAGTAAAGAAATCACGTGGTCCCCCGGCCGGGGCACTGAATGAAATGCTTCTACTGCCCGTCTTGAAGTCACGAATGGGACTATCAGATGTTCTTCTTGTGCTATCATGTCTAAATATCAAAACACCGAATCGAAATACACTACAGAGTAAATTAAATGTTCTAAGTGACACTGCAACACAGATAAACAAGAAACAAATGACAACAAATCAAAGATACCTTGCAAGAATCATATCTCTTGCAGGAAAAGAAAAATCTGTTGACACCCAGTATGATACTTCTTTCTCTAGTAGACCTCAGGCCGGAAGTGAGAAGGCCCAGTAGAGTTTTTCTCCACTTATTGAGCATACAAGTTTAAAGAAACATGTCCTCAGTATTGCAGTTGCAAATAAGCACTGCATGAAAAAGAACTGTAATCACCAAAACTGCAAGAAAAATTATCCCAGTGATGCTTCAATTTCAGCCAGTGAAGGTACTCTCCTTCACCAAAACCTTAACAACATTTCCGAAGCAGGTCACATCAAAGTTCGGTCTGTTACTACTGACTCAAGCTTCCAAGTTGCGAAGGCATTAAGGGAATAAAATACAGAGAAGAAATCAAACATTCAACATTACAAATGTTTCATCCATAAATAAAGGACTTTAAATAAACACGTAAAAAATCTCAAACTCAGCAGTATACCGAAAAAATACGACAAAAACACATATACCCAAAAACTGGCTACTTCAGTGCGCACAAGGGTGCGAATGGAACTACAAAATCTCCGTGGACTGAAACAGAGTACCGAAAAATGTGTAGAAAATGGCAGCTTATCTCTAAAAAATATTGTTCTGCTTCAGTGGACATCATAAAAATTGTAGACAACACTCAACAGTTTGCTCAAGTCACCTAAAGAGCTACAATACCAATTTCTTGCCATTTGGTGTTCATCTGTCATTAAGTAGAAGTGATCAGGACAAAATAACAAAAGAAATCTATCTATCTTCCGTAACCGTCGAACCCCTTGCGGGGACGTAGACGTTTTGCGCGTCAAAATCATAAGAGAAAGAATATAGTGATAAAAGTTTAGAGTGGAAGAAACTAAAAATAACTTTGGTGAAATAGAAAGGTTAAAACTTGAGTTAGCAGGATAACTAGGGCGAGACATGTTCAAGGCTGCAAACTGCGGCACTGAACTGCTCTAGGGTAGGGAGGTGGGCGACACTGGGGGGCAGTTGGTTCCAATGGTACACAGTTCTCGGAAAATAAGAGAACTTGTAATAGTCAGTGGTTGCAAAAATTAACCTATAACTTAGGGAACGGCCATAGCGGACACATCGGGTCATTGGAGTAAGGTAATCTACGATTGGGATAGCAACCAGATCATGATGAATCTTATAGAAGAGTGATAACCTAGAATCTATACGCCTTAAATCCAGTCGACGAAGGTTTAGGGAGTGTAGCATATCTGTTACACTGGAAGTACGGCCGTAGTCAGTCTTGATCCAACGGGCGGCTCTCCTTTGGACGCTTTCAGTTTGGTCTATCTGGGTTTGGGTGTGGGGCGACCATACCTCGGAGGCATATTCAAGCTGGGGTCGGACTAGAGTCTGGTAAGCAATGGTCTTAATGGGTTGGGATTTGACCTTAATGTTTCTTCTTAAGAACCCTAGGGTTTGGTTACCTTTTTTGGTTGACCAATTTATGTGATTGTCCCATGATAGGTCATTTGAGATATCCACGCCTAGGTATTTAGCTGAGCTGACCGATTCAAGTTGAACTCCATGTAGGTAATACTGGGTAGGGATAGGATGTTTCCTTCTAGTGGCGTGGATCACTTGACACTTAGAGGGGTTGAACTCAATATCCCACTCCAACTCCCACTTTTCTAGAAGTTTTAGGTCATTTTGGAGAGTGACAAATTGGTCTGCAGATGACAATGTTAGATATATTGCCGTGTCATCTGCAAACAGACGGACTTTGGAACTAATGTTTTGTGGGAGGTCATTTATGTAAGCTAGGAAGAGCAGGGGACCAAGTACAGACCCCTGCGGGACACCTGATGATACTGGGATAGCATCAGAGGTAGTGCCATTTAGTACTACGGATTGGATCCTATTATCTAAAAAGCCTTTGACCCATCTTAGTGTGTTACCTCTGACTCCATATTCATGCATTTTTAGTAGGACTTTCTCATGGCTAACCTTGTCGAAAGCCTTACTACAATCTAGAAGTATAAGATCTACTTGTTTCTTATTGTAGACTGAGGTGACCAGATCATTTACTAACATAACTAACTGAGTAACGCATGACCTTTTTTCCCTAAATCCATGCTGTAGATCATACAGAATACCATGGTTGGTGAAGTGCTTAACAATTGATGATGAAACAATGTGTTCAAGAACTTTGCATAGGACACATGTTAATGAAATTGGCCTATAATTTACTGGATTTGACCTATCACCTTTTTTAAAAATGGGGGCAACATATGCAGATTTCCACTGGGATGGAAGTGAACCTTCCTCCAGGAATTTCTGGAATATGACCTCAAGGATGGGAGATAGTTCTACAAAGAGTGTTTTAAGTATTATAGGCTTGATTTTGTCAGGACCACTGGCCTTATGGGGGTTCAGCTTGCTGAGAAGTTTCTCAATACCATTTGTACCTATCCTAATATCTGGCATAGTAGAGACTGAATTTCCATCTGGGGTTAGTTTCATTTTACTGAGCGAGGCGAGGTTTAGTGGTGATTTGGGGCTAAAAACAGACTGAAACTGTTTGTTCAGTACTGTTGCCTTAGCTATATCATCCAGATGGAGTTTATTTTCATACTTAAGGGGAGGGATAGAGGAAGATTCCTGTCTCGAGTGTTTAATGAGCGAGTACAGTTTCTTAGTTTTGGTTTATTTGGGAGTGAGGCATCAGTGTTATTCAGGTTTAGGATGTGCTCAAGATACTGGCTATAAGCCTCTTTGACCTTTTTCCGCACTAGATGCTTTAAGTCTAGAAATTTCTTTCGATCAGAAGATGAGCTACTTTTCTTAACCTTTTTAAAAGCAGCTCTGTTCCTCCTTCTGATTAGTTTCTTAATGTCCTGATTGACCCATGGAAGGTGATCTGTTATAGTTGACTGTGTGGAAGGAATCCATTTTTCTGTAAGGTTGTTTTAGGGTATTTGAGAAATTTTCCCATAACTCTTCTGTGTTTAGTGCGGAGTATTTACCTTCATTGGTCATAACCTGGTGGTAGTCAATTAATGACTGTTTTATTTCCTGCCAGTTTGCTTTTTATACAAGGGAATTGTTCGAGGCTTCTGGTAACATATCCTTGCGGATGTATTGACTTTTGTTTCTACTATATTATGATCACTGATGCCCGGTATGATGTTGACCTGATTTACTAGAGTTGGGTTTGTAGTAAGGAATAAGTCTAGAATATTATTTCCTCTAGTTGGTAAGTTGACCATTTGGGTTAGGTTTGAATCATTAAATGTTTCAATAACCTGGCGGTAGAAGGTAGAAATAACAACTGTTCTAGATAAAAATGAGCTAAGAAGCCTTTCCCACTTGTATAACACCAACCTCTGTGAAAACCTACACTCCACAGTCTACACCTATGCTCCCAAATTCATCTGTTGGAGCAGGAACTTTCCAGCACTATGCCACTCGGCCACACATTCAAGAACTATGGGAAGCGGTCTAGCAACTATACTTCTAGCTAAATCAGTCGGTATCAAAACACGTGGCAGAAGCCGCATGTGCCTACAGCTAAAAAAGTATGATGAACAACGTGAATACCACCAACGAAGAAAAAGAACGGCAAAATATAAACAAACAAGATTCTTCTCCCGTAAATGCAAACTATTCCGCACTGTATATCTGAAATCCATGTACACTGATCTCCCATCAACATCATCAATGAACCAGGACCTCAACTACGGTTTACATGTGTGAACATTAAAAAATAATGGTGAAAGCAAACCCGCTAAAATAAGGAAACATGAACTAAAGACGGAGTAAAAAACTGAAACAAGAAACTAAACATAGTGAAGGATTAAACTGTCAAATACAACTAATACCTTCTAGTGCAGGATACATCTGGGATACCCTCTGTGACCTGTGCATTCTCCTTCAGCTGCACATACTTGCCTACTGTTATTAACAGCACCAGGCTCATATGAAAGATGTGTTGCCTTCACACAAAGATTTTATGGCATAAATGTGACACATGAATTTCCCGTGATAATGTAATTCCTGGATTTGAGAGCCAGTATGCTAAACGATGTGCAGACAATCTGACACGTTTACCGGAAAACATAAATCTATAAGATCCGTAACCATAACGGTCAACATCACCAGTCCAAAGCATGCAGTGTTCGGCTTGAACAGACTTTTGCGAAAGAACTAAAAGTAAACTTTCTCGAGTTGCGGCATTATGAGTGGCCGAGAAAAATGCACAAGCCATTATATATATATAATTTTCGTAGACATTTCCCCAATTTTACTGGTGTTGGTGATAAAAATGCTAGTTTTTTTTTTCCATAAGTTATCTGTTTCCAATTTACACATTAGAATGTATTTCTCTTTCTCTCTCTCTCGTAATTTTGGAACATTACATACTCTGACAATTTTATATTTTGAATGAATATTGAATAGAAACCATTATACTGGACTATTATGATAGAAAAAAGTAAAAAATATTCTTAAAACTTGCGTGATCACTGTTTGATATTTGCTCAAATCGACATGGTTTAGCAAAATTATGTGACAGCTTCAATCAGCGGCATAGAGAAATCCTATCACTGTGTCAGCTGGTTTAATATTTGAACTTTTAAATTCATGTTCTAGTATTCAACATGAACATATATTATTGCATATTTTTTTCTCTTCAGATATCTGTTTGAGAGTTGCTGTACATAAATGCCGTAAGTTTTACTTTTCCTTAATTTTGTAACTTTAATTTATTACTTAATTTTGATATATTCCGAAAGAAATAGCGATAACTTTCTTATTTCTGAATGAATAATAAAAGAGTTAGACTCAGATTTTTGCTTAGGCCATTTTCTATCTGATAATTTTATTTTAATATTGTTTTTGTGTGTTGGGAGAGAAAGAAAAATCGCTACAGAAACATGTATGGACTAAATAATTCTTTCCTGATTTTGATGCTTGTATACAACCTGCCTTTGAAATAACTTAAGAAATGAAGTACAAAAGATTTATTTGCAAATTTAACGAAGCAATTTCCTTTGCCATCAAAATAAAATGAAGATTTATGTATATTATACCAGATTTCCGGCGGACATCCTCGGCTCCTGGGTAATCTGGGACAAACTCACCGGCAACAATGACGACGACTGGGTTGACCGTTTGAACCACATCTATACAGTGGTCATTCTAGCCGTGTTTTCCGTGTTTGTCGCCGGTAGCTCGTACGTTGGTGAGCCAATAGCCTGCTGGCATCCGGCGGAGTACACAGGTATGTAGATGTTTTATGTATTATGTTTCTTCATTTTATTGGTAGCACTTTGTCATTACCTTCGCCCTCTGTCTGTCTGTCTGTCTGTCTGTTTTTCCAAATTTAACTTGCCCGCGCTTCATCATAAATCATACTACAGGGGGTCATTCAGTGTAACGGAGTAATCTACATATGGCGTATACCGTCGACACGTACTGATATATTTTGTCTGGATTTATAGCGCATTCAATGCCATTTTGAATATTATTTTTCTGAACTAATTCTCTAATTGGTTGACTCTATAGAAATGATCAGCCTAGTTGTGATAAACTGAGGGTTTTACGGTTGAAGGATTTTATTGTGAGTTATATATTCTTGTTCGCGGTTCATTTCCAAATCCCATCGCTGGATTTCAGTGAGTGTTTACGGGAATGATTTGTATAAAACCTAGTTTTAAATACTGTCGTTACGTTCTGCTCATATCATTTTTGGCGGAGTTATGGCTCCTTAAGTATTATACATTATTAGTCCTGTATTGCTTAAACCAGTTTCGGGGACTATAGCATTATAAATAGTGACGCAAATGCATTAAATTTCCATTCCAGCGCACCAAGTGAAATATGCAAACAGCTACTGTTGGATCAAAAACACGTACTATGTGCCGATGAGTGACACGATACCGCGTGACAACAGAGATCACGTGCATCTAGAAATCACGTACTACCAATATGTGCCACTTATTTTGCTCTTCATGGCGTTCCTCTTCAAGGTATTGTCATTTCCGTTGTTGTCTTTTCTGCGCGGGGTGGGGGGAGGGAGAGGATGGGGGCACTAAGGGGGAGTGTTGGTGGGCTTATAGGTCAGAGACCACCAATTCAAAAAAGTACAGGGAACTTACTGGGAATGAGGTAAGCGTATACCTGGGAATAAGGTAAGGTCTGTGCTGTGTTCTGATTGGTCAGTCATGTAAACAAACCCAGGAAGTGATTATTTTTCAAAATTGATATTTTTTCACAGCATTTACAGTATTTTATTATATAATTTGACAAAATTTGCTACATTTTATGTGTATTGAAAAAAAGTTTTATCAAACGAATTTCTCCCGCCATATCAATGATGTAAACAGGGGGTCACCTCATTCATACGAAAATTACTTAAATAAAGTATCACTATTCATATGTTTTTCGTCCGATATTTTGGTAGAACTAAGATAGTTCTTGAAAAACTTGTAATTAGATATACGTGTTTCGATGTATGGAAGGCCGTACACGCCATAATGTTACAATGTAAGTCTATGGGAAAACAATTGGTGGTCTCTAACCTATAGTCTCCGCAATGGCTGTCCGTCTGCTTGTCTATCCCGAAATCCTTGACAGGATGACCTTACAGTTTCAAGAGATTTTGGTCGAAACTTATAGGTAACATAGTTATGTATCTCTATGAAGTGAACTGTCAAGACATCAGTAGAACAGAGGAAGTTAAAGGTTTGTTTGGATAACTCCGCTTACAGTTTCAAAGGAATCTGCATTAAATGTACTAAAAGGTTTCACTTTGAAGTGAACTTCCGCATATTGCCAGAGCATGATTTACCTTGTCTTGACAATGAGTTATATCACTAAGATTTTACAAAATATGACATACTAACGAAATGTTTTTTTCCGAATAATTATAGCTTATTAGCTTTGTATCGGGAAAGATGCACAAGTTCTGCAGGCAGCAGCGTAAATATTGCGCGACTTTAGGAGGCTAAAGAACGAGTGCATATCCCGATGCAAACGGAAAATAACCTTTTCTACACGTATAAATGTAATGTAAATACTATGAATTTATTTAATAGCCTGCATAAGAACTGAACTAAATAAAAGAAATCATGCAACATTACGTCATGCACCAGATATGAAATTCAGGCGTCAGTGTAAAGAAACTTATTACGTACCTAAAATTATTTTCCATTGAGTTTCAATGGACCGCGATCGTGCAATATTTTTCCATATTGACGAGGAACCCTTTCTTATCGGACGTGGAATGTTTTCTTAACGTAATAATGGAAAGAATCGCGTGACGTCCATGGAGTTCACGCGCACGTTGCGACAACAAGTTGACGTTATTTTCGCGGAAAATATTAATGCGCGTCAGTTTGATTTGTTTATTACATTTTCGGAGAAATTCTGTTCGTATTTTTCTTCTCTTTCGTTACAGAACGATATTTTAGACATAAATTAATTATTTAGTAGTGGGTATGTAATAAAAAGGTTATCAACTTTGTATGTGGATATATGCACTCGTTCTTTCGCGGATAATATTGCGCTCCTAAAGTCGCGCAATATTACCGCTGCAGAACTCGTGCATATATCCACATACAAAGTTAATAACCTATAAATATTGACGTTCATGTGAGGAAGCCATCCAGCTGGCTTACGGAAGGTCGGTGGTTCTACCCAGGTGCCCTCTCGTGATGAAATTATGCTCGGAGGGGCACCTGGGGTCTTGCTCCACCATCAAAAGCTGGAAAGTCGCCATATGACCTATAATTATGTCGGTGCGATGTTAAATCCAACAAAATAATTAACGGGGACCTCTTATTGTTGCGCAAGTTGTCCAATTAAGGAGTTCTGTCCCTTTGAAAATTTATGAAATGCCCAGATAACTCTACGGCTTATACGTTTAAACAGCTGGTCAATAGTTTTTGTCATACATGTAGTCCAATCTTTGTTGTTTTTGTTGTTAGTTTTGTTGATGTCAGTAGCCACTTTAGATGAAAACTTTGGCTTTGAAATCTTATTTCTGTCGTCGTGTAAAAAGACTAACCGGTCAGTTGAACAGCTATAATCTGTATCGATACGATCACTGCATGTTCATACTTAACCTTATAAATTGCTTTTATTTTTGTGTATAATCATCAAAGATAATTTGCGAATTGTAATATGGGACAAATATAAAGATTTTCTATGAAATAAGTATTTACTCATACATGTTTGAAGATCGTCTGATATTTTATGTATGCCAATGAATGTAACGCTTACAGATTACAGCAGAGCAGGATATACTGTAAAAATCATTAATATTCGTGGGGGACTTATTTTCGTGGATTTCATGGTTGAGTCAATCCACGAAATTTAATCCCAACGAACAAAATTTGAAATCAGCGAATTCATATCCCCACGAAATTGCCCTTTTGACCAAAACCACGAAACTTCATACCCACGAAATTAAATGATTTTACAATAAACGAAAACAAAACACGTTTTCCGATGTTCCTGACACGTGTATTGGATTACGTTTAACTTTTAGAGATATGTGTATATTTGCTAATATTCATCTTTTAGCTTCCATGTCTGATATGGCGGAACTTCTCTGGGTATTCCGGCATTGACCTTCCCAAGGTCGTTGAGTTAACGACCAACACGCATTACATCGAGGACAGTAAACGCCTGGAAAAAATCAATGAGATATCAATGGTGGTGGATCGCTGGCTAGAGGCAAATAGACAGTACCACTGGAACATACTGGTTAGACTAAGGCAGAGACTGTCAAGAGTTTGTTTCTGTATGAACAGAAGAGAAGGGACATACCTTACAGGTAATTTTATCTTTTAGTTTAAAGAACGGACATATATCTGAAGGCGTGTCAGAATTTTTTAATATTTAAATGCGTCCTTAATTTTTATCAAAATATATTTTTTCTAGCGTGTATTTGAATGTTCAAAGTTTCTAAGCTCCCACCCACTTTAGGGCGCAAGGGCGGCATATAGAAATTGCAGCGTCCGTCCGTTCATTCGTTCCGAAATTTCGTGTCCGGTCTGTAATTTTGTCATCCATCAAGGGATTTTAATATAACCTTGCACATATGTTCACCATAGTAAGACAATGCGCCAGGCGCGAGACCCGGACCTATAGCTTAAAGGTCAAGGTCACACTTTGAAGTCGAATATCAACAGGGATTTTATCCTTTCTGATCTGTAACTCAAACATCCATTAAAGGGATTTTGATATTACTTAGAACAAATATTTACCACAATCAGACAACGTGTCAAGTGCAACACCCAGAACTCTAGCTTAAAGGTCAAGATCACACTTAAAATGGCAGTTGTTGTTTTGTTGTTGTTGTTTTTTTCTGTCCGGTCCATAGCACAGTCATCCATGAAATGATTCTTATATTACTTGGCACAGATGTTTCCCATAATGAGACGACGTGTCGTGCATATCTCCTAGACCCCTACTCCAAAAGTCAAGGTAACACTCAGAGGTCCCTTTCTTTACCCGTCCGACACATAACTCTGTCCTAGGTCAAAGGATCTAAATATTACTTGAAACAGATATTCTCATAATGAGACAATGTGTCATGCTCAACACCCAAATACCTAACTCAAGGTCACCGTCATACTTAGAGGTCAAAGTTCATTAGGTTTTTTCCAGTCTAGTCCATAAATCTGTTATCCATCAAGGGGTTTGATATTTTTGGCACGAACGTTTCCCGGAATGAGACGACTTGTCATGCACAACACCCAGACCCCTAGCGGCGTAGAGATCATGTTCACTCCCAGAGGTCAAATATCAATACTTGTAGTTTTTTTCCTGTCCGATCCATAACAAACAGATTATAAAAAAATGACGTTTAACATTTACCCAGGTATTTGCCGGTTACCACTTCCATTCAAATGAAATATGAAGGGGTATGCACATTTTTAGTTGAAAAAAAAATGAACGTCTTATCATGTACCGGTCTGTCACAATTATTATTCAAAGTCTTCTTGAATATATGAGCTAAAACATCAGTAATGCATCTATTGTATACGCTTGTTTAGAAAAAAAAAGAATGTGTGGTCGGACGGGCGGAAAAGGTCAGTGTATTATAGAAGATTCATCATAGTGACTCATAAATCTGACCAGTCTTTTCAAACTAGTAACCGTAGAGTTATGTCCCTTGAATGGGTCAAATTGCCCAGATATCGACAGCGTCTGCTCGATAACTGGGGTAATTAGGAGAAGAGGATATAGTAATGGTATCCGTCTGTCCGATTGTCCGTCCGTGACATGTTTTTTTTTTTGGTCCGAAGCATAATTATAAAGCTGTTGAAAGTCTGCTTTGCTAAAGAGGTCATTAAAAGTAACAGTGTAGTCCGCCCGCTTAGCTCATTAGATAGGGCGTTGGTCTACGGATCGCGGGGTCGTGAGTTCGATCCTCGGGCGGTGAGTCTTGATCCTCCGAGACTATTTGATAAACGAAATTGTGTCTGAAATCATCAGTTCTCCACCTCTGATTCATGTGGGGAAGTTGGCAGTTACTTGCGGAGAACAGGTTTGTACTGGTACAGAATCCAAGAACACTGGTTAGGTCAACTGCCCGCCGTTACATGACTGAAATACTGTTGAGAACGGCGTTTAACCCAAAACAAACAGAAATGACAGTGGATTGTGAAAACAGCATAGAATCATCTGTAACAAACCCCATATCCAGGCCAACAGCATGTTTAAAAAAATGTAGATAAAATATGTAAAAAATGTGCATAATCATCTTTCATGTTGCATAAAATGTGGCCAACCTCATTATTTACCATTATAACACTGTCTACATGGTACATACCTCTTTTTACTTTTCCGTAGGTCTCTACATGTTTGTGAAATTATTGTTTGCTGTAAACGTGGTATCACAGTTCTTCATTCTGGACGCTTTCCTAGATGGTTTCTTCAGTCTATGGGGCATTGAGGCCATGTACAGTCTTGCCCATGAATATGCCATAAAAGAATCCCGCAGGTTTCCAAGAGTTACTCTTTGCGACTTCGAAGTTCGAAGACTGCATTTAGTTCAGGTAGGGATAACGTCAATACGTTTTGTCTTGAAATTTTAGTGGTGTGTCTTAAGCAGGTTTTCAAAAAATGATTAGAAGAATAAGGCACGTCGTTGTTTGGGTGTGGGTGTGTGTGTGGGAGGGGGGGGGCGGCTTCTAACTGATACTTTCCACTCAATAACTTTAGGTTGAATTACTGAAATGAAACTTGGTATATAAGTAGCAAACCCAAGATTAGGATTGCATTTGCTTTCTGTTGCATCATTTTTGTGCGGATGGGGAAGGGTTAGAGCCACATCAAAACAAAGAAGGTCATACGGCGTTTATCAGTGAAGCCACGATCACTGTTACTAAAAATAGAAAAAAAATCAGGTTTCCACTCAATAGCGCCCGTATGGATTGATTTATGAAATTTAACACGACCTACAAGTAGCCTATACATAAAATAAGGCTGGGTTTGAATATAGGATCAGTGGGGTCCAGATCATGGGTAGCATAATACATTGAAAATTCCACCGCAGCGCAATGGACTAAACATTGTTCTGTTGTACCTTTTGTTTGAGGGAAGCGGGCAGGTAGTGGTTCTAGGAATGGACGCAGTTTTACTGTTGTAATTCTATCTGAATATGAAACCGGGAGTCGTGGGTTCGTGACTCTGCTTCTTCAAATAAATATACTAACATTGGAGTCCCGTGTAGGGTGCTTTACACTAACAATCTTCTGAAGGAGGCACCAATATGGGTATCCTTTGGCAACTGAATTAGCTTACAAACAAAATGGGTAGTGATTTTAACTCTAGTCCAGGCTTTAGCGTTTTTGTAACCATTTAGATATCGTAAGGTCAATTATTAAAAATAGATAAAACACTGCTTCCAGTTTGTAACTTTAGCAAGGATTGGCATACTGCAAAGCAAACTTATAAGAAAAATTGGCTTAGAATTTATTTGGGATCAATGTTACCAGAAAAAAAGGATTCCGCTCTGTATCTTTAGTTTCGGTATACTTGTTGTATGCAAATTTGGTTTGTAGATAGATGTATCGAGATAAAGGTCGGGAATATATATTTATGGTCACTCGGGTCAAATTCAAGGTCATTATTACCAAAATAGAGAAGGAAAAAAACGGTATCCGCTCGGTTCCTTGGTTAGGAATGAGATAACTTAATTGTTGTGAATATTTTGAAAATTCCTCCATGGATTATTGTACCTTTTTTGTAATGTAGAAATTTTTGGAGGGCAGCTGACAGGTACTGGTTTTCATGTCAGTCCGGGCCTTACATTGTTTTGTATTTAAATATGAATGATGTAATGCTCATAATTTATTATTGTCAGCAAACTTTATATGAAGAACTGGTTTCGAATGGTATTTGGGTCTCTATTACTTAAGTTAGAAAAATTTAAAGAACTTATTGCACCTCTATATCTTAAGTTTTGGTACACTAATTGTCAGCAAACTTGGTGCGTAGATAACAAATAGATTTCCAAAAACGTTGAAACCTGCTTTCATGGGGTTGCTGCTTTTCTTTTAATTTGGATAGATAAAGGAAGTGATTTTCTATTAACTTCTTGACGAACTGTATTTCTATTTGACAATGAAAAAACTATGATATGAAATGCGTCATAGCCCAGAAAGTTAAGAGAGCGGTTGAAGTAAAGAAGTAGATTTTTTTGTTTTAGTTAGTCATGTATTGTACACTCGCTTTACTTGTCTATGCTACCACTAGGTTTCTAATTAGCGGTCTTTGTCAGTTTATTTTATCTTTTCCACTATAGCCGCATACAGTCCAGTGCGTCCTGCCTATAAACTTATTCAACGAGAAGGTTTTCTTGTTTATATGGTTTTGGTTCATCATTGTGGCCCTGATCACGTGCTCCAACATCTTGTTCTGGTTTTGGAGGTCATTATTCCAGAGAAACAGGACATGCTTTGTAAAAAAGTACCTCACAGTGAGTTCCAGGTAAGATTTTAAAATTGTTTCTTACGAAAGAAGAAGCACATGATGTCAGTGAGTTATTTTTGTCATTGCATTACTTTTGAGTGTGAATGAGGTCACGGTTCATTTCTTGCTTGTTACTAGTTACGCTTTTTAAGAAATGAAAAACTTCCTACATCCTAACTGGATTTACGATTCTTAGTAGGCCCGCCATAAGTAAGTAAATTTGACATGAATATAGTTTTGATCAAACTCTCTTTTTCATTTCTGCCAAGTTCCCTGATTATATTTTGAAGTTTTGAATATCCAGGGTTAATTGAAATTTTGCATTGTACACCCTTAGCTTATAGCTTATATGGCAGTCAAAAGTCATCATGGCATGAACAGGATCTATTTCGTTGAACTCTGTCATCCATCAAGGGAATGCAATATTACTTTGCAAAATTTTCCCCATAATCAGATGACGTGACTTTTTCATACAGAACAGGATTTAAATGTTAGTCCCCTGAATAAGCAATATGTTTTGATCCCCCCCACGCCCCACCGACAACAAAGTTGTAAGGGTTGGTATACTGGTTTCAGGTTGTCTGTCTGTCCGTCTGTCTATCCGTAGACAGAATCTTGTGCGCATCAACTCTTCGCATCCCCTTGACACAATGTAATGAAACAGTAACAACAGTAGTTGTGCATGGTGGCATGTTAGGTTTTTTCAGAAAAAAAAATTGCAGAGTTATGGTACTTTGTTTTTTTGTTACTATACTATATACATAGACACAATCTTGTGCACGTCATCTCTCCTCATCCCCTTGACACAATTTAATGCAACTTCACACAAGTGATCAGTAACAACAGTAGTTTTGCATGGGGCATTTTAGGTTCTTTCAGAAAAAAAAATGCTGAGTACAAAAATTTGTTTTTTGTTACTATACTTTATACATAGACACAATGTCGTGCACACCATTCCTCCTCATCCTCTTGACACATAATGCAACTTCACACAAGTGATCAGTAACAACAGTAGTTGTGCATGGGGCATTTTAGGTTCTTTCAGAAAAAAATTGCTGAGTTTCAGGACTTTATTTTTTGTTAACATACTATGTACATACAGTCTGCATGTGATATCTTGTGTGTGCCTAATCTTCCAAACCCTTGCACACAATTTAATGAAACTTTACACATGTGATCGGTACCAACCCTAGTTGAACATGGCGCATGTTACGTTTATTACGATAAATATTCTGCAGAGTTATAGGACTTTGTTATTGGACTGATTTATGGGACTTTGTTTTTTTCTTACTATACTGTATACATACAAGTGGTCTAGTATACTCGCAGTCCACATAATTATGCAATCTTGTATGCGTCAGATTGCAATATACTACATGTCAGTGCGTGCGGGGGTACATGCATCACCTTTAGTGATAGCTCTAGTTCTTCCTGTATAGTCAATAACTATGTCATCCATTAAGGGATTCTAATATTATTTGGTACAAATGTTTACCGTAATGAGACAACGTGTCTTATGCAAAATACTTATCTCTAACTCAAATGTCAATGCCAAAGTCGGAGGTCGAAGGTCATTAGGCTTTTTGTCGAGCCGCTTGCGGTGAGCTCGATATAGTTGTAACTTTTGGCGGTTAGTCCGGACAATAACTTTGACATGCATGGACTAAATTTGTTTATATTTGGCATGAATGTTTACCTCAATGAGAAGGATTGTCATGCGCAAACCCCTTGTTCCTATCTCAAAGGTCAAGGTCACAGTTGGAGGTCAAAGATCAAATTTAAGCTTGTCCGGAGCATTTCTTCTTCATGCAAAGTGGGATTTTGATGTTACTGGGCATGAATGTTCACCTTTATGAGACGGAGTGTTTTGCGCAAGAACTAGGTCCTTAGGTCTAGGGTCAAGGTCACACTTAGAGGCCAAAGGTCAGATACAAGAATGACATTGTCTGGAGCATGTCTTCTTCATGCGTAAGGGGATTTTGATGTAATTTGGCACATACGTTCAACACCATGACGCCACCTAGTTTATAGAATTACATCCCTTTGTTTTACTATAAATAGCTTATATTGTAACTTTTTATTACTGGCCGTCTGGAAAATTTGAGACAATGTATTTCTAGTTTTCCTTTCTGGTTCATGACTTTGTCATCCATTAAGGAATTTTAATGTTATTTGACACAGATGTTTCCCATAATGAGACAATGTGTCTTTCGCAGCACTCTTAATCCTAGCTCAAAGTTTAAGATCACAGTCGGAGGTCGAAGGTCAATAGGTTTTTTTTTTTTTATCTTTCTGGTCTTTACCTCTGTCATCAATTAAGGGATTTTAATATTACTTGACACAAATATTCCCCATAACGAGACAACCTCAAAGGTAAAGGTCAAAAGTCAACATTGATCTTTAATCTGTTCAGTCTGTAAAATATTTCTATATAAGTTCATGTGGCATATTGATATGTTGGTGCATTTTCTTCAGAATTATTTCCCTTTAATATGACGATTTTTGTTTTGTTTCTTCTTTCTCATATTTTCCCACCAATTTCAAAATGAAATACAAGTTATCAAACCTGAAATAAAATATCTTTTTTTCTTACTGTAGATAATTGAATCTAAAGGTTGTGTTATAACAAATTGTATATATAGTACAATAATGTTTATACATCATTGACAGATATCATATTTATGTAATACTGCTTGGAGATAATTCAGTAGGATAATTTTATTGCATGGCAATACTTCATTCACTCGTTTAAATAAAGTTTCCCAAGTTCATTAAAATATTCGAAGGGAAAATGTCTCAGATTGCACCATTTCTTGTTCGAACTAAACATGAACAAAGGCACACCTTGCAATTAAAATTTTCCCCCAGAAACATCTGCAATTATCTATCTATCATCACAATTAAAATAGATTTTCTTGAATTTCTCTGGGAGTTAAAATAATTTTCAATCAAATAACATAAATGTGTTGATGTGTAAAGAACAACAACAACAACAAATATTTTCAGACGTTCCACTGACAACAATGGTAAGCAGAGATTTTTTTCGTAAAAAATACAAGCCTTCTATGAAATACGTACAATTCTTTTAAGTTTGTGTTAATTTGTTTTACGCACTAGTATAAACGGTAAGGTGTATATAATTAGAGAAATGCATGTTGCAAGGCTCAGATATATGACAGTTTTATATATAATATAATGGCAATCCTATTGAAGTTGTAGATAATTTTAACTATCTTGGTACTGTTTTTAACTATACTGGTAATTTTGCATCAAATATAGAGCATTTGATTGGCAAGGCTTTAAAGGCTCTTAATTTACTAACGTATAATTGTAAAGATTTCGATCTTAAGCCTAAGTTATTATGTCAGTTGTTTGACTTATTTATAGGATCTATTTTATCATACTCTTCAGAGGTATGGGGCTATACGAAATCTAAAGAAATTGAACGTATTCACATGAAATTTTGCAAACGAATTTTAAATGTTAGAACCAGTACATGTAATGCAAGTATATATGGCGAGTTGGGACGATATCCGCTATATATAAACAGATATGTTAGAATAATCAAATATTGGTGTAAATTAATAAATACATTTGTACAGACAATATAATACTGCAATCTGTTTATGAGCTAAATGTGTCTGATTGTCAAAAAGGCCTGAATAATTGGGTGACGAATGTTAAGAATATGTTAGATATGTATGGTCTAACAGAATATTTTACTAACTGGAATAGAATAGACTCTAAACTATTTCCAGAAATGTTTAAACGTAGAGTTATAGATAATTATATACAGGTGTGGCACGGTTCTGTAGAAAATAGTTTAGTCTTAGATTTGTATAAACATTGTAAAAAGACGATAGCATATGAATATTATCTTGATGTAATGCCTAAAAGTCTTAGATTCAATATTACAAGAATCAGAGTATCCGCACAGCTCTTAGAATCCAAACCGATAGATATGGCCAAAACAGAATACCACGCAACGAAAGATACTGTGTATGTTGTAGAACATTAGATATTGAAGACGAATATCATTTCATCCTAATATGCTAGTGTTATAATGATATAAGAAAGAAATATCTTAAGAAATATTACTACAATAGACCATCAATGATGAAATTTATTGAATTGATTACTACAAATAAAAGGAATGTTTTTAAACAATTTAGCTAAATATATTAAAGAATCCATTGAAATAAGAAATACTATTATTAATGCTAATGGTTAATTGTAGCTTTGTGCCTAATATAATATGAAGTTCCAATTATATCACAGATGTTACGGTAAAGCCTTTGCCGATTCGTCAACCATGGGGAACCTACACCTACGGTGGACACCGCCGTGTGGTAGGGGGCATTCATGTGATGCTCACTGGGCACCACAGGGTGTGCTGCCATGAGGATGGTCTAAATATGACCCTCTCCTGGCGGCTTGACACCTCGGCATATGGCGGTGCCTACGGTTCGTTACATACACTTTTCTCAATTCATTTGTCAATTTTGCATTTTGACCAATATTGTTATTCATGATTGATATAACCTTTGGGCAATATACTTTGCTTTGTACTCTCAAATGAATACGGTTAACCTGTAATATATATTTGGGTACAGGCTACAATTGATTAGAACCAGTGTTAAGATACTTTTTATGATGTCGATTGTATTATTCATCCTCAACACCATGTTAACTTAAACTTTCACACGTGATACCATGTTTAATTGTATATTATATATATGTATATGATGATAAACTATGTACAAGTCAAAATAAAATGTATGTTCTGTTCTGTTCTGTTTATACAAGTTGGAAATACTTGTTATTCTGCGGGAAATCTTGTCACGTGCACCTTAATTTGACACCTACATGTGGTAAATGTACTTAAAGATAAATATACTATTTTTCTGTTTGGCAGAATTCATACATCGATGGACAAGAAACTATGCAAGAAGTTCGCCACATATCTTCGGGACGACGGCATTTTCCTGATCCGAATGATCCAGAAGAACTCAAACGATATTTTGGTAACTGATTTGATAGCGAGGCTCTGGGAAATATATCTTGAAAAGCCAGTCGTAAAGAAGATGCTTATGACGTCAGATGGCGGGAATACCGGAAACAACAACAGGATACGTGGGACGGCGCCACCAGCAAAGGAGAACTATATCTGACGGTGCAAGATCTTTTGTATATGTTTTCGTTGCAAATGCACCAGAATTATAGCAAATGGTTGTAATGTTCAGTATATGTTTATTTTATCGTCGCTCAAATGTTATTTGAAATTTTATGAAAATAATTGATTTCAGAAAGAGAGAATGAAATGTGTTTTTTTCTAAAGTTTATTCATCTTGTACAACTTTTCGATTAATTTTACAATGCAGTGGTAAATAAATTAACAATATACAATGTTTGTTTTACATGTTTAGTAAGGCTGACAAGTTCCTTTTTCAACTGAATGGAACAAAACGTATTTACAATATTGACCAGCCGGAAAAGTTTCTCTTTTTTTAATGAAAAGTAAAATTAGGCCATGAGATGTGTTGAGATGGCAAGGAATGGTAGAAATTAATGCCAGGTATAATTGAACTTCCTGCAAATTATTACAATAGGCGTGCCACTTGAAGCATTTTCAGTTTTAAGAATTCGGACCGATGTATTTTATATACACTATTACATGTATCTACTATATAGCCACTTCTGTTGTTTCAAAAAGAAGCTCAAGTTGATTTTAAAACATGAAGTACAGCATTTCGAATTTCGTGTTTGTAAACATTTTACTTTCACGCTTGTAATGATATTATTTTTGTATGCAGAGAATAGATATATGTATATGCGTATTAAAATCCCACGAAAAGGAAAATATCTTTATTTATTTCCATTGCAGAGTAACGAAAAGTTGTCATTTTGTTTGAAGAGATTTAAGTTAATTAAATGTTGTTTCAGACCATTATTCACTCCTATCTAATGAAATAGAATTTATTTTTGATAAAACTTACTCATAACAATTTGATTTGAAATGTTCTTACCCATGTGAATAGTTCTGTACATGTAAATATGTTTTTTTTTACGTTGGCGTGGTTTCTGTGCGATGCAACCACGACTGCTTCTTTGTTGAATGTATATATCGACCATTCTTTGTTCTGATTTTCTGTAATTTTCATTCATTCTTACAAACATTTACACACTATTTGCTTGGTAGAGAGCTCATATTTGCAAAACTATATTGTATAAACATTATTAGCAAAAAAAGTATGTTCATATTTAACCTGTACTGATTTAAGAATGTCCCGCCTTATGTTCTTATTCTTTCATAAGACAGATGCGTTCCAGAAATATTTATTTTTAGATGTTGTTCCAAACCATGGGCATTAGATGTATGAATATGTTCCCATGTTAAAAAATGATAGTTATAGTTTAATGAGATATCTATTTTTCAAAAAGTTTCCAATGATAAATTCATTATTAATTCATGCACATATATTGTTCATCCTTAAATTTCTGTCTTGTTTTCCTCACTATAAGCAAAACAAACGCCATTTCGTAAATGTCTAGAAAAATTGTAAAATGTACTCATTTGTATCAAATACATTATTATAAAAGAAAAAATTACTGTTTTTTTACCAGTGGGGTAATTTCATGTTTTTAATTGATTAAATGATGATTAGTTTAATTAAGTCTGTATATAATATCCTTATGAATTAACTGTTTTCCTTGTATTTTTATACACCCGTCTCTGAAAGAGCGAGTCGTATTATGGGAACACCCGTGGCGGGCGGTGGGCGGGCTGGCGGCGTCTAAAGCATGTCCGCTCTCTAAGTCACAGTTTTCATCTGATCTTCACCAAACTTGCTAACAATGTTTGTGGGCATAACATCTTGGCCAAGTTTGATAACCAGCCAAATCGCCCAGGCATTCTTGGATTATGGCCCTTAGATTACTAAAAATCTGCGAATTTAGCCTTTTCCGCACGAACATGTGGGTTTTCATCCGATCTTCACCAAACTTGCTGACAATGTTTGTGGGCATAGTATCTTGGCAATGAACGCTAACCACCCAAATCGCCCCAGGCACTAATGGATTATGCCCTTTGAACTAGGCAAAGTTCGACGGCGGGCGTATTTTGTGACAGTCTGGCACTCTTGTTTGAAACGCAACTGTTACTAATATCTTTATAAATTCACTGATTTAGTGTGTTTATTGAAATATCACAGTCTAATAATGTCCTGGGTTTATATAAATATCACTACATGTTCAATATGAATAAAACAATGCATCTTTTTATGCCCCTACATATAGCATATAGCGTTGCTGCTGTCCATACGCCCGTATGTCTGTCCGTCCAGAAATCTTGTGTGTCTAACGCCTTCCACGCCATTGGCATGGTTTGCTTTAAACATTCACAGATGATCAAGTTTGATGTGCAGATGACCATGAATGAAGAAACTTTTGACTTGACTATTTTTACCGCAGTTATGGCCCTTTGATAGTTTTGCTGTAAAGAATAGAGAAAAATCTTGTGTCCAATTCCTCAAACACTATTGAAAGGATATGATTGAAAGTTTTAAAGATGAAGGACCTTAATATATGACCATAAATAGTGGATTTTTTGTGGCTATTTTTCTAGAATTACGGCTCTTTTTTAATTTCACAAAATAGGTCATAGTGAAGAAATTTGGTGTGTTCACCTCCCTCCTCATACACTTTTTGAAGGAATGGATTCAAAGTTGCTCGGATGCTCAACCTTGTATAAATACAATTAGCTTCAAACTTTTCATTTTCCTTCATGTGAAGTTGATCTGTACTACAACTTTGCTATTTAGAGGATGGCGCATAATGTTGGGGCATCCGTGTCGAATGGACACAATTCTAGTATTGTTTTGTATTTTTTAATCGATTCCTCTTCAAGATGTCTTTCGTGGTTAATCTAAGCTTTAAAAGTAAGAAACAGGTTTATACAGTACCATTAACCGGTAGTGTTATGCAGACATTAAGACATGGACATAAAAGACGCGAGTTCTCGACAGTTCAGAGAAGGAACATCACAATTATGTGTATTCAACAGAATAATTATTGAAGGCATTTCCACTTTTGTTCGGACATTTCTACACAGATATAACTTTGAATCATTTGTTTTTATCCCTTGAAGAAGACAAATTATACTTTAAAAGAAAAAAGTAGTTCGTACGGAAACGCGGAAGAATAAATAAAATAGTCTCAGTATACACATTTATTAAGACAAAACCGAGAGGAACAGTATGTTTGCTTCAATGAAAGTGCTATACATAAGAAACAGTCAATAACACCATTGAAAAGAACACGACACGCAAAGAAACAACAACATTCGAACAGAACAACAACACAAGTGTACAAAGATATTAATTACACAATCAGAATAACAAGTTGTAAATAGCCATATAAGCATGAATAAAATTATCAACCACTTCTAAAATACAACAAAGAAAATTCAAACGAATCTTTATAAATTACTAACAGATTTTCTTTAAATCGGAATAACTTCAATTATATATTTTAAATAAATTAAATAATGATTCTGTCATTTAAAGACGCTCGCTACAGTTTCGTAATTTTTTTCTCAATAATAGATTTTGATGAAATGTTTTGTATTAAAAGACCATGTTATGATGTATTGAAAAATGTAATAAAAATACTAGGTCACCAGCTTTGTTTCAATTTAATTTGCCCCTAGATATGGTGCTATTTTAAACATTTTTCAAAATTTCTGTAATCCTAAAATATATTTCAGCAAAGTACAATAATCAGCATAAATTTGATTATCTAAGCATTTTTGTAACGGAAACCAATATGTCTATTTGAAACATGCTCAGAGAAATCAAAAGAACATGATTTTGTAAAGAAAGAAATACTTGTTCAGCAGACCCAAGGGCTATTTTTGCATATTTTTGTCAGTTTTAAGTTGGTACTTCTGCTATTTTATCGGGTTTCACATAATAGAATTTAATCAAACTCTGCACATACCTTTGGTTATGTCTACCTTATCTAAAACAAAAAGAATTTTGATAGGTCACCATATTAGATTTCGTTTAAATCAAATTACAACGAGGTGGTGTGTGGCGGGCATTTATACAACGCAGGTTGGTACGGAATACTCTTTCAATGTTTGAGCAAATGACTTAGAAATATATATAAAATTATCAAACGGCAGATTTCTTAATAAGCGGATTTTAAGGTGTTTCTGAAACATTTTGATGGCATAGAACGATGAAAAATTCCGCCCTTTTTTTAACAAAACCAATAGCTTACGAATGTACGGTACGGGTACGGTGATTAGAAACAGCTGTGACTCAATGCAGAGTTTGAACGCTGGTATAAAATGACTGGCTTCAGTTTATGTCGGATTGAAGCAATTTGAACTAAAAGTACTTTAAATGTATATATTTTGTAACCATGGTGATACTTACCCTAACCTTTAGTCAGTATATTATACATTTTGTACATTAAATGCATGCGAACATACAATAATTTGCGAATTTTTGCCGTACGCGACATTAGATAATCACTTTCGGGCATGCGCAGAAGACCGCACCAAATCTGCAGTGAACTGCATCGATTACAAATTGGCACGGTGTTGGGGTAAATATCGACCCGTCCGGAAAAACTGTAGCAAGTGCCTTTAAGTACGGTTTTCGAGATTTTGTTTTCATCTTGTATTATGATGAGATTTGATATGAACTGTACTATCATTCATTCTCTCTCATCCCGGTTCTCAATTTGTTGCCGATTTTAGTTAAATATATAATTTATTCCTTTAGGTATGTATCATAAAAGCTACATAAACTATTAATTAACATTCCAAACTAAAAAAAATATATATATTGACAGTTTAACGATCAAAACTGTTAAACAGTCAAAAAGAAAACAAAATCAATGTAATATAGTGATGGTATAAACACCCTTACTGTTAGCGTTAGAGGGCGGTGTCTAAACGCGGAGCCCATAGTTAGTTTAAACATATTTATTCCCAAGAGTACATAACATAGATTTGTATATTTACAACAACAAGTTAACATGATACTAAGGAAAGGATAAGAATGAAAGTCTTATAGAATTCTTCTCCTTAGGCGGACAATAAAGTTTGTATGTAAACACAAAAGAGCATTATATCATATTATACTCGTAGTGGGAACAGGTCGTGATACAAGTATCTGTATAGTGTAAAATGATAATGATAATTAAAAATAGAAAATAGAACAACGTTAAGTACTAAAGTAATCAGAAAGAGGAAAGGCAGAGAAGGGTAGAGGGGAGTATTGTCTCGGAATGAAAGGAAGGGCATCACGAAAATCTCTTACTCTCAGATATGTAATTCTGAACATGCGTGAATATTATAGTATTATCCTGGTCTGAAAGGAATGGGTTTCCAAAGAGCAATGTGTTGAGATCAATCACATAGTTTTGTAGATTAAGTAGTAAGACGTTACGGCAAGCACTGTATAATCTACATTCGAAAAGGAAATGGAAGTTAGATTCAATTTTTCCACACGTGCATAAAGGAGACGGAGAAATGTTTTTCATAAAGAGGTGATGGTTGAGGGAACTGCATTTAGTGCGAAGTCGTGTGTGAAGAATTTGGAGTTTTCTGCTACCAACGTAGTAATACTGTGGCGTTTTCGTTTTGTTCTTGTAAATTTGACTTTTAAAGGCTGACAAAGTTTAGCAGTTGCGAACGTCTGCTGGTAGTTGGTTCCAATCACGAATGACTGAAGGTAAAAAGGAGTTGTAATATAAAGCAGATTTGGCATGTATATTATGTATGTCATCAGAGTTTCTTAGTGAGTATCGTGGGTTAGCAGCGTCGGGAATTAAAGATGAGAGATAATCGGGTGTTTGATTTGCCTGCATTTTATAGAATATAACGAGTTTGTTATTATATCTTCTTTCCGATAGGGGTTCCCAATTGATTTCCTGGTGTAGATTTTCCAAAGAGATGAGTTTTGTTGTCCCAGAAGCAATACGTGCACACTCGTTTTGAATTTTGTCAAGTTGATCGAATTCGTACTGGGCACAATTGCTCCAAACAACGTCAGCATACTTTAATATTGGCCGAATAAAAGATGTATAAATAACTTCTAGGGATTTACGGTCTAGTGAGTACTTTAATTTACGCATGATGTTAACACGTTTCCATGTTTTGTCTGTGATGTAGTCGATATGTTTATGCCATGTACAATCACTAGAAAGAAAAACACCAAGGTGTTTATGTTCAAGGACCCCAGGTATTTCTTGGTTAAACATATGTAGAGGCGGATGTTGCGGACGGTTACGTTTTCTGATTACAAGAAGAGATTCAGATTTAGATGGATTGAATGTTACTAACCATTTGTTGGCCCAGGACGAGATTGTATGGATATCTGACTGGAGAAGAGTTGCGGCTGAATCAGGCTGTTCTACTATTACAAAGAGGCTAGTGTCATCTGCGAAGAGATTTATACAAGATCGTATTCCATGTGCAATATCATTAATAAAGATAAGAAATAGCAGAGGTCCCAAGATTGTCCCCTGGGAAACTCCTGCTTTAATGTGAGCCCATGATGACTGAGTGCCAGGAAGTATAACCCGTTGACGCCTATCTGATAGATTACTTTGAAACCAAGAGAGCAAGGGTCCAGTAATACCTGCATATTCTAGTTTGGATAAAAAACCTTTGTGCCATACTTTGTCAAAGGCTTTACTTATGTCAAAGAAAACGACACGAACTTCCAGCCCATCATCAAGAGTTTTGCAAAGTGTTTCGTAAATGAGGACCAGTTGATTGACAGTAGAGACACCAGGAATGAAACCGGACTGAGCTGTAGTTAGAAAGTTGATATCTTGAAGATAATTAAAGACGTGCTTAAAAACCAGACGTTCGAACACCTTTTCAGTTGTGTTTAAAAGAGAAATTGGCCGGAGCCCATACGGTCAGCGAAACAAGGAGAAATCGCTTAAAGGAAAGTTGACAATCTGGGTTTTAATTATCGCAATGAAATAGTTATTAACATTCTTGTATCGATCATTTTGTTATTATTATTATATACCACATTTATATAGCACTCTTTTCATATAAAAATACGTTCAAAAGTGCTTTACATAAAAAACATTTATATAATGTTCAATAAAAAATGGGAATTGAACTATTATAGAAGAAATTAAAATTACATTACGGTAATAAGATACCAAGCATTTTAAATTGGAAGGTAGGCAGATCAAAACATGAAACAAAAATACAATATCATAAAACATTAACTGACCTATCAAAGACACAGGTCAGAGCAGAATAGAACAGAAGATATCTTACATTTTGAACAGACGGAATTAAACGGTATGATGTCTGCGAAATGCATCACAGCATGCAAACCGTCCCGGATGATTGGGTCAATCCCCACCCAAACGGTCCGGAGAACATCCATGATACATCCCACAGAAAAAAAAACACCGCCAACATTATTCTGTCACACTGGAGTTCTTAATTAAAGTAATTAATTGGCCGGCAAAGTACCTACATTATAAATCAGGTAATCAGTGAGATGTTAGTTGCCAAAGAATTGTATGAAATAATGCGTCTTTAGCGCTTTTTTGAAACTTTGCACGGTCTTGCACTCTCTTATGCCAGATGGGAGGGCATTCCATAACCTCGCAGCAGCTGTCTGAAAGCTCCTTTCACCAAATCGTATTGTTCGACATTTGGGCACCACTAGTTTTAATGCATTATTCTGCGATCTCAGATTTCTGGATGGTGTATATATTTCTAGCATGTTCGCTACATAAGCTGGTGATTGATCTTTGAGTGCCTTATATGTATGTGTTATAATTTTGTATTCTACCCTACATTGCACAGGAAGCCAATGGAGTTCACGCAGAACCGGCGTTATATGGTCGTATCTGGATGTTCTGGTTACGATTCTAGCTGCCGTGTTTTGGACATATTGCAGTTTGTTCATTGACCGTTTTGGAATTCCATATAGAAGAGAGTTGCAATAATCCAAACGTGATGTAACAAGAGAGTTGATTAGAGATTTGGCTGCGTTTGCGGTTATATATTGTCTGATGTGACTAAATTGTTTTAATGAGCAATTGCATTGCGAAATTATCGGCTATTGGACGCAGCCATTGTCTTAGAATACCACTCGGGTTGTTTGGTTTTTATCCCAAGTGCATGTTGTGAGTAACGCTGCGCCCTCCTGATAAAATTCCTTCACATCTCAACTCCAAACAATGATTTTATTTAATGATAAATCAGTGTCTGGATTATATTATTTCTTAAATAAAATGTTTGTACATTATCAATAAGGAAACAAATTATAATAAACAAAGTGAAAAAAATACCTAGACAGTCCTCAGATATACAAACAATCTGCAGGAACAGAATATGCGCAAAACCCCACCATTGCCAGCTTTTATAGCCAAATCGCTGGCTTATCGATGAAATTGTCTTCCTTGAAAATAAACTACGGCGTTATCGATTTCTCGATCCGATTGATTTTGCTACTAAAGAGATACAGTTGAATATCGTTACCTCGATATCGGTTAGCTCGATACTCCGGTTAGCACGATGTGTTTTAGTCGGTCCCGATTTTTCCCTATATATTCTAATGTAATTATTTATCATTACCTCGATATGATTAGCTCGATATTTTGTTTAGCTCGATGAGATTTTTCAGTCCCGTCAACTTAACTGTAATGTTTTTACACCTGGTTTCGTCGTGTCAAAAAATATCCATGTTATTTGTAAGGTGTGAAAAGCAACCTATTGTTGTCCGGCGATGTATTTATCATAATCAAGTTAGTGTGTTGTTATTTAATCTTTTATCCAATTCAAATGTTTGGAAGTTTGCATTTAATTCCCAATAATTAGTCTTATAAAACAGCGTGCAAGCGGGCAATTGTTTTCCAATACAACAACTAATTTGGATGAAATATTTTTCTGTATCTGCCGTTTAGGATTGAGTAACAATATGCGTATTACACAGGTAAATATTTTCGTTATTGAACACAGTCAAAATGACTACTCAACTAGGAACATTACAGCTGCATTCAGACTTGTTTATGGAAGGAATAAAATTCTAAATTTTAATGTTTACACGTATATTTTGAAAATTTTAAAACTTAAATGTTTGTATGTACTATTTAATTAAGATGTTTTTTGTCAATAAAATTAAAATCATATTTACTTTTTATATTATTTCTTTCCCCTTTAAAACCCTCTGAAAAAAAAGCATTGGATATAGTGACAATATAGACGTCCGACACAAGTACAAAGTTGTCCCAGAAAGTCGATATCGTTACGTCGAACTTCGGATACGTCGATGCAATTTTTACAGTCCCAAGTTGAATATCGAGGTAACGGTATTCGACTGTATATAGGAAATGATTTCTTAAATTGTATAATAAAAAGTTATTACAATTTAAGAAATCATTTCCTATATATCTCTATTGTAGCAAAATCAATCGGATCGAGAAATGCCTAAGGGAAACAATCCAGATATGCACGAATTGCCAGATAATCAAGTTAGGCTACAATGTAAAATTGGCTATGAAAGCAGGCAATGTTATCAATAAGGAAACAAATTATAATAAACAAAGTGAAAAAAAAAATACTTAGACAGTTCTCAGATATAAAAACAATGTGCAGGAACAGAATATGCGCAAAAACCCACTTTTAATTCAGGCTCGATTAAGATTATTATAAATATTTACAATATAGCATTTTACAGGTCCTTTCCTAGTTCGATGTGGTCGTTGAGAACATAGACCATATTTCAACATACTTTTCTCTAATCTCCGGTATACGGAAAGCATATATGATGGGATCACAGATGAGATTTAGGGTGTACAGTAAACCAAGTAACCCATTTGATGTTGGAACTAACATAACTTGAAATCCTGGCAAGGCACAGACAAAGTAAGTAATGAGAATAATGAAAATGGTAACTACCGCCTTTTTGTTGCTGGATAGTTGTCCTGAAGGGCGCCGCTTTAGGAAGCTTTTTATCATGCACAATATTATTATATAAATAATAATAAAAAATATAAAAAACGGCCAATATAGCAAAAGAAATAAAGTGCTTATCAGCCATATAATGAGAGTGAATCCAAAATATTCATCTTTGCATAGAGTTCCAAACATTACTGTGACAATTGCACAAGAAACCAACCAGATGCACACTGTCATAATATTTCCACGCCGTTTGGACATCAAAATATTGTATTTTAAAGGTTTCCAAACCTTAATTAGTATATCAATTGAAAGAAACATCACTGTCGCAAGTCCTGCTAACTGTGCGATTACATAAACGCTCTGAAAAGCCTGCTTGAAGATAAACTGTACATAGAATAAGTAACTGCTTCTATTTAAGTCGAAAGACTTAAAGCTACATCTGAACATTAAGGCAAAATCTATGTCGTCTGCAATACGCTGGTTCCAAATCGTCGAGAAATTGTAGAAGTACTGCAAAAATTGAAGCAGTGCTATGAAACTGTCAGAAATTGACAGACTTATCAAGAACTTCATCTGGGTTTTCAGTGGTCCTTTCAACAAACATAGCACAACAATTGTGACAATGTTAAAAATTGCTGCAATAAAAGATATGATACATATGATGTAGTCCCAGTATGTTGTAAATGACTCATTGTACATGTAATAAAAGTCATAATGATACTCGTTGCTTCTGATTTTGTTTTCTGCATTTCTTCTGAAACTGTCTGAGTTGTTGAAGCTTCCTTCGAATTCTAGCGATATATTTGAACTTCTATCCGTTCGATCCATTTTGTTAATCTATTCGTATTTTGTTACTCTGAGCTAGTAGGAAGTCAGTGTCTCGTCTTATTCGCCCGAAGACCGGTATGCAGTGTTGCTTCGCTAGATCAGTTTGGTGTACACTACTGTCAGTGGGTTGGTCAAAATGTTTTACTGTTTCACACTGTCTCTTGACTGAAAATAGAATCGATGAAAAATGTTAAAACATTACCAAACTACATTGACCGATAACGGTATAAAATTCGCATATATGGCAAGAAGTGTAGTAATTCGTATATACATGGTAAAGAGAGTAGTAATTCGTTGACGTGGGAAAGAGTAGTAATTCGCATACGTGGGAGAAAGAATAGTAATTCGTTTACGTGGGAAACAGAGTAGTATTCGTATACGTGGGAGTCAGGGTAGTAATTCGTGTATGTGGAAAACAAAGTAGTAATTCGTATACGTAGGAAACAGAGTAGTAAGTAATTCGTATACGTGGAAAACAGATTAGTAATTCGTATACGTGGAAAACAGAGTAGTAATTCGTATATGTGGGAAACAGAGTTGTAATACGTATACGTGGGAAACAGAGTAGTAATTCGTTTATGTGGGAAACAGAGTTGTAATTCGTATACATGGAAAACAGAATAGTAATTTGTATACTTTGAAAGCAGGGTAGTAATTCGTTTACGTGGAAAAGGTAGTAATAACTCGTATACATGTGAAGCTGTGTAGTAGTTCATAAACGTGTGAAGCAGTGTAGTAACTCGCATACGTTGAAAAGACTGTTGTAAATCGTATAAATGTAAAGCAGTGTAGTAATTCCTATACGTGTGAAGGATTATAGTAATTCGTATATGTGGGGAGAAATGTAGTAATTTGAATACGTGGGAAAGAGTGTAGTAACTTGTATACATGTGAGGAAGTGTAGTAATTCGTATACATGTGAAGGATTGTAGTCATTCATATACGTGAAAAGGAGCATAGTAATTCGAATAAGAGGGATAGAGTGGAAAGGGGCGTAATAATTCGTCTACGTGGGAATGAACGTAGTGCCTTGTATAATAAAAAAATTAGTGTAGTAATTCGCATAGGTGGGAACGAATGTAGGAATTCGAAAACTTGGAAAGGAGTGTAGTAATTCGAAAACGTAGGAAGTATTGTAGTAATTCGTATACGTGGGAAGGAGTGTAGTATTTCGTTTATGTGGAAAGGAGTGTAGTTATTCGTATAGTTGGGAAGGAATGTAGTAATTCTCATACACGGGAAGGAGTGTAATGATTCCTATACGAGAAAGGGAGTGCGGTAATTGACATAAGTGTGAAAGAGTTTAGTATTTTATATACGTGTGAAGAATTGTAGTAATTCGCATATATTGGAACGAGTATAGTAATTCGCACACTAGAGAAAGAGTGTAGTTAATTGTGTACGTGGGAAGAATTGTAGTTATTTGTATGCGTGGGAAGGTGTGTAGTCATTCGTATACAAGGAAAGGGTTGTAGTTATTCGTTTTGCGCGTACTTGGAAAGGAGTATAGTTATTTTCATACCTTTGAATGAGTGTAGCAAGGTCAAAAGATATAAAAGTCTGTTTTATTGAAATTTTTACAAACTAATATTTATATACATATTATATAAACATACTGTACATTAAATTTACAAGTGCATGATAATTCAAGTTTGCTCAAGTATTCAGACAATACATGGTCGTATGCATCTAGTAAGGCATTTAGAGCACAATTTGATAGTAATAGAAATAGTTTTATCATAACGAACTTTGATACAAAATCTTTTTATACATGGTTAGAGCTTTCGAATTCTATAATGAATGTCAGTCGTATAAATGAAAATAGTATCCCGTCTGTTGTTCAATATAGGATTAAGATATAACTGGTCAGAAGTCATTTCAACAGCATTGGCGTAAAATAAGTGATGGTCATTTTTAAAAGTTACGTTAATCTGCCCTTGAATGAGGAAATCGGTTTGTCATGTTTCTTATAGAAAAACTAAACATATATAGGTTATAGTATTCTTCAACGGTGGACGAGATGGCAATTAAAGGGAACTTTCAAAAAAGTTCATACATCTTATAATTCATATTTTTCTACTATTCTTTCCGAAGAAATTTATTTTCTATAGGTAAATCAAATATCTCTACTGTAAAACAAAAGAGGTGTTGTACATGTCTGTTCAATCGGACAGTTTACCCAGCCGAGAAAAGTTCAAACATCTATGGGTTATGTCCGATTTCCTAACTCAGGTGGAGATAATTTGTCGCTTTAAAAGGTTTCAACAGAATATTTTAAGAAACAAAATATCAAAGCAAAGTAGTGCTTAAACTTAATTACGCAGTGTATCTGATATACAACCCATGCTTCATTACAGATAAATCGATATGACAAAGATTACTCACATGTGCCACCTTTTTCTTTTGGCATAAATATATGAACCAGCCCTACTCTTACCATTTTAACAAAAGTAAATGATTGTAATCACTTTGTTTTTGTCTGTCCGTACAAAAATCAATTAATGTACTCTGTTTGTAACACGCAAATTGATTGACTGTTAAAGGTTTTTGATTATTCACGCAAGGGGAGAAGTTATCTCCCTCATGCAAGCTCCATGAATTTGAGTTTATTATGGGTGTTATTCACCTTGAATCATTCGATTATTTACTTTGATTTTGTATCATAATGTTCTGGCAGAATATTTTCTATTTGAATTAAGTTCATCAAAAAGTAGGGATACGGAGAGAATGTTGATGTATGTGCACATAACCATGCTTGTCCTCTTTGTAGATCTATCCAATCATCATACCGCATAAAAACTTATACATTTTTTTTTTAAAGAAAAAAATATTTACCTACAGATAGGCAATTTAGTTTCAAAATATACAGCGTGTCTGATTTTTTTTTTCATTTCTATAATTAAATGAAATATAACTTATCAAGAATGACTTCTCAAAACTGCATGACTAAAATGATTTGCAAATAGGGGCGTATGAAGCTTTTAATTGAAGTTCCACATTAACGTTTTTGCAACGCTATAATTTGGTTACACTATTCTAGCATAAAATTAATAAATGAATATATTGTTCCTCAACTTCATTAAATATCTATGAAATGCGCACGGAAATGTCGGCGTTATTTTTGTGACGCGGATGTCATTTCCCTTTGAATTATCAATTTTGGGACCGTAATTCGTTTACGCTTTGCCATTGAACGTGTATATGTCAAAAGGAGTTTTAACAGCACGTGAATGCGATAATCTGTCTGTTTACTCCCATGTTAAAACACCCCTGGAAAGTGACAAGAACAGCAGTTTTATGCTAGATTGATTATATATTTTGATTTATAACATATATAAAGTCAATATACTTGTTACCACATTATAGCGTTGCAAAAAAGTTAATGTGGAAAGAGCATGTAACTAGCTCACGAACCGTCCGAACGAGTCCCATTACAAACATCCCCCGGACGAACGCTCCCCATGGGGCTCGAACCGTCGACCACCCGATGACTGGGTCACGGTGACCGGTCTATAAAATAGAGAAAAGTAGAAACTTCACAGTTCGCTCAACACGACAAAAAACGAAAATGTTGCAGGCTCGGTTTGATTGAGCCTGTTCATGGACGGTAGTGGAAATGCATGCTACCGTCCACGCCCTCTAGCCCCGGGTTGAGCAGAACTCAACATTTACACATGCTAAAAATACAAAAAGCAATTTAGAGACATCCGCAGATGTATTCAAACGGCGGTGAACATGGAACCTTCAATAATACACGTGTTGAGGCGTGTAATTCCATGAAGAGCGCAATAACAATTATTCGTTCAAAAACGTAGTCAAAGAAAATCTCTTGATAGACTCACTGTTTTTCATTTTAACGTACGTGCGCATAAATGTTTGTGCTGTACACTATTCTGACGATGCGGCCTGGGGTGATATGGGCATAGTTTTCAAAAGCAATCTCTAGCTTTTATGCTGGACAATATTACGGTAGGACTTGACTATGAAAAGTACTTAAAACGCCGAACATCTCCAGTTCCAGGCTCCCAGCTTGTTCCGTCAGTTACAAAGAGCACAACAAAATATTGGTTCGCCTATAAAAAATGACCAATCGAAAGCTGGCTTACAAAAGCCATAGTGCCTTACTAGGCCGCGGCAATCTTTATTGACCAAAAAGAGCTAAATAACACGCAATGGACCAATCTATCGCAAGTAGAATATTGCATCATTCGCTTCTCCCTAATGGCAGAATCGGGAAACTTTTGGTAACTGAGCCAGTTGAGCACTTAGAAGCTTGCGTATTTTAATATTTCAGGGAATGGATTCATTTTAAGGCAGAATGTTTCAGGGTGCTTCTTTAGAGGTAACAAGTAAAATTTTGATGCAGAGCATCAAATCGCCAGAAAACTGAATTTACAATAAAGTTAAAAGATCACGAAATTTAATGATATACATATATTCCATATCGACAAAATTTATCACGTGATCCGAAACAGGTAAACAGAGAGTTTACCAGCCAGTGTCTTTATATATACATACCACATGTACACATTGCAAAGATTAACTAGTATTATCTTGAATAAATAACATACAAAAATTTATTTAAGTTTCATTTGATTTTTTTATTTACCCAGCAATACTGCTGCATTGTCCGTCAAGAACGTTTGGTTCTTTTAGACAATGTATGTGGTAATTCATTTTTCCTCTGACTTCGACAACATTTTGCTTTTAGAAGAAATTTATTGTCTGTTTTACAAACAATTAAACGCATCGTGTACATAACTTTCAATAAAAAAATCTATCCCTTTTCAAAGACCCTGTTTTATTTCTTCTTTCTTTTATGTAATAGGCAATATTTTAGTAGTCCATTTAATTTTTACTCCAATTCCAAGAACTAATAGAGGCCATTTCTGAAATTATGTGTAGAATGTTGTAAAGACTGGGATTATATTAGGATTCTGTGTAGTTTGAGGGCCTAATTGTCAAAGTTTATCTGTAAGCAAGTGATAAGAAAAAGATGAACTGTGGCTATTATCTGACATGGTTGTAAACCCGTCTGCAGTGTAGTGAGAATGTTTACCCGTTTCAGATCATGTGATAGGGCTATTGATACGGAGTTTAGGGATAAGTTCTTTATACATTTTTCCTATTTTCCTAAAAAGCAATCTTTTGAAATAATAAAAATCTTTTGCAATTTTCACCTCCTAATTCCTTTATGTAAGCCTTTCATGAACTGTCTTATTTTTCTTTTATTTACAATATCATTTTTTCATTGTCACATTTTAATAACTTCTCCTGCCAGATACAGAATCCTAAAGCGTATCAAATATAATCGCCGGTTTCTACCGGCGACTAATAATAAGTGATGACATAATTTGCATCGGGACTTTTGCCAAACATACATTAATCTTATTGAAACATTTATGTCAATAATCTGAACATATCAAAACATATCAAAATATGTATTAACAATTTAATTCAATGAATTGCAAAACGTTACAAATATGGAAAATCTAAATAAAAGTATTGGATCTGCTTTTGTGATTTAAACTGACGCAAATACCTCATTTTAGTGTCAAGAAAAAAAGATAAAATTTTGATTTTTATGTTAAGATTTTAATACCATTTGCATCTTTATAGACACTCCAGTTAAAGATATCATTCAATGTGAGCTAACTTTGTCTTAGACTGGCAACAGTCGTTAGAGTCATTAAATGTAAAGCACTTGGCCATAAAATCAATCCTCTCTGATAGCACTTTCTGAAAAAGAATTACAATATCTCTTACCTCTGCGATGAGCTAAGAGAGAAAATGGTTTACTGAGAAAATATCAGTGCCTGTATATGAAGAAGAAATAAACTTTATTACAGATTACTTGATCTCAACACACTTTGTTAGTCTAACTATGTCTTAGATATTTCACAAACGATTGTGCTGTCAAATAAATAGAGATAAGCAATAAGACACTTACCTTGCGCAGCTTGCAAATGAGGAATATATGATCACACCCAATCCGCCGCCGTCTGTTTTATACCAACACGATAATTAGAATTGATTACAATTTACCAATCACAGGGATAATTTTGAATAGGTCTCAAATTATTTCTTGAGGGTTGTTGATTATGTTGTAGATTTAGAACATCTTCGCATAGTCTTTATATTGAAACAGGGAGGTACGACAATATACCGCGCGGACAGATGTTATGCAAATCATGTAATATGAAACAAATCGAAACAGAATACCACTTTCTGCGTGTTTGTCCACATCATAGTGATCTGAGAATGAAATATTTTAAACAATATTATTGTCATTGGCCGTCTGTGTTTAAACTGGATATTTTTTGTCGTCAAAATCAAAGCAAACTGCACTCTTTGTAAATTTTTAAACTTAAAATAAGTAACGTGTCAACTGAGAAAAGTTACTAATATCTGTTAGAATCGCCGTTGAAAATTATTTATATCTGTTATGTTCCAGTTGTCCAATGTACTCTTCAGAAAATGTTTAATCTGTCATTTTCTCACTGTATTGTATAGTTATATTGGCAATAAACATTCTAATATGTTTTATACTTAATTAAATTCGTATTTGTATTCGTATTCGATTATGTTGTTAAGGAAAATATTCAGACGTAGTAAATTTGTTTCTGGTTTTGTTAGTCTTATAATGGATATCGTAGACTGATAATTGGTAAACTTCTAATCCATGTAAACATGGCTTAGTCAAAATATCATATGCAAATAGTAGATTTTCTTGTTAGTCTGGTACACTTTATGTCGCCCTTTACTTTTATTACTTTAGTGTAGTAAACTATTTTGCTTAAAAAGAGATAAATATTGCAATAAGTTAAATGGTACATCCTTTCAAAGTGACCTGTCTAAAATACTGAGCACGAGCGTAAGCATATCGCTTAAAATGAGACAGTGTGGTCTAAACACTTGTTTTCTCAACCGAATGGCTTTTATAATCTATTTCTGTAGCTACATTTCAAAATTTTAATACACCTTTTATTCTGATTTAAGCGAAAGGTATATACTACGTTACTATTACAACCATCCAAGTATGTTTAAATTCATAGAACTTTTAAATACTTCTAATTTGAAAATATGAAATAGGTTGGCTTTATTTTGTAATAAATCGTATAAAACGAGAAACGGTTATTTAAATTATTTGTATGATTAAAAATTATTTGTTGTTAAACATACTAAACTGTACTGTTTGTCCATGAAAGCAAGTTTGTACGTTTCTAAATACTTGTATCATTGATGTCTGTACATAGTTCATTCTCTGTTCAGTCACTGAACGTATATGTAGAATGATTGATTACTGCATGCTGTATATAGCTATGATTATGTTCATGTCATATTATTACGAATTCTGTTCTGTTCTGTTCTGTTTTGTTCTGTTCTGTTCTGCTTAAATTTTCACATAATATTTCGCCGTCTAAATTACGATAACACTGAATGGCATGAATGGCATTATTGTCTTTCAAAGAATTATGTTTTTGCTGAAACGATTCCTATAGATGAGTGATAAGTCATTCTAAACTTGACCAATATTTGACAAGATCTACCAGAAACGTAAAAGTAACAAGCCTGACAGCGGCATGTGTTTCTGCCTTTTTGCTGTTCAGTCAGTAAATTTTCATTGAATACCACTTCGAATTATGTACAATTGACAGTAAAGGTGTGTAATTTGTGTGCAGAGTAAAAATGATCATCCGCGCAGTCTGGTCAGGATCCATGCTGTTCGCTAACAGTTTCTCTAATTGCAATAGGCTTTGAAAGCGAACAGCATGAATCCTGACCAGACTACGCGGATGCGCAGGCTGATCTGGATCCATGCTGGTCGCAAAGCCACTATGTTGGTTTTCTCATGGCGCGGCTCATATACAATGTATGTTTATCAACGTGAGCATAGCTGGAATGACATAGGGAATTCATAATTAATTACCTATCCTGTAAATAACAAAACATGGAGAGCGAAATGCGATAACCATAATCTGCCCCTAATGCATTTTTACATCTTCTTTATCTTTTTTATTAATAACAAAAATAAAATAAAAACAAAGTGTTGATAACAAAGTTGGCGCGTGTCTTGTATGCATATGACCTGTTTTTGTGCGTTCATTTCATGGTCTATACTAATGTAGCTATGTTGCCAAAAAGGATTTGTGAACAATCCTTAACTGACTATTTGAGGTCATTTTTGCAATGGCTTCCAGCGGATTAGTCAAGCTTAATGTATATAATAGAACCTATACTAATAATAACACGATACCCTAACATTTGAAATTTTCTTATAAGTGAAAAAAAATGGTGTAATATCTGCAAATTTCGATGCCATTATTGACAAATTGTAAGTTTCTGACTCATATATCAGCTGTTATCAATACGCGCTTGTCCATAATGTCAGTAAAATCTGTAAAAAGATGCAAGATATTGGATATATGACCCAGGAAAGTGCCTACGCATTTACATACCGAACACTTAAATGGGTTCTATTACTGCTGCAAATCAGCTGAAATTACAGCTGTGTTTACTTATTAGTATACCCCAGCAATATTTCGAAATAATGTGCGTACATTTGTTCCTTATTAACAGCAATCATTCCACAACGAGAAAATATAAAGCAAAAAAAAAATAGTTTCTCTCAGGGAATACCTGTAGAAGAATTCCATTTGCAGTTTAATTGATTTCTTTGAACACCACAAAGTCTCATGGCGCTGCGTTGATTAATAAATATACCCCTGTAATATTTCGAAATAAGTTGCACATCGCGATCATTTTCTGAAAGGTTTTAAACCTGATTGGTACTCCATGGCAAGGGTGCATAGTCCTACCCTATATGAACGTGTAGTAATATGACCTTGCAAATATTTGAAACCAAAATTTCTCAGACTGGTAGGATAAGAACAGTCCATAGAAGGTGATCAGTATTGATCGGGTCAGGAAGGATTTTGACCTCCTTCTAGCATCTACGACCCAGACGACGTAACCATAATAATATTTATGCATGGACATATAGATACTCGTAAAAGACCTGACTGCAGTTCAAAACAAGAGAGAGAAAGATGCACTGACAACTTTTTTTTAAGAAATATAAATTAATTTAACATTCCACACTTATGCCAAAGTAATTTCATAGGACCCTTCTTTCTGTCACTTTGATACAGTAGAACCTAAGCCATGGAGTCACACCTGTCAAATGAAACTAAAACCTTAGCCATGGAGTCACGCCTGTCAAATGAAATTAAAAACTAAGCCATGGAGTCACGCCTGTCAAATGAAACTAAAACCTAAGCCATAGAGTCACACCTGTCAAATGAAACTAAAACCTAAGCCACAGAGTCACGCCTGTCAAATGAAACTCAAACCTAAGCCATGGAGTCACGCCTGTCAAATGAAACTAAAACCTTAGCCATGGAGTCACGCCTGTCAAATGAAACTAAAACCTAAGCCATGGAGTCACGCCTGTCAAATGAAACTAAAACCTAAGCCATGGAGTCACGCCTGTCAAATGAAACTAAAATCCTTAAAATGATACTGTTCTGACATCTTGATTTAACATGAAGTTTTGCAGTAAACTTAACAACCGTACTATTGCACACCTATTTATGAAAGCCGAATCGTTTTCTTTATTGACGAGACAACTTGCTAAAAATATATAAAGATTCAACTAACACATTAACTGATCATGGTCTGCACTGGTCGCAAAGGCAGAATCACTTGTCGCGAGCGGACTGAAGATTAAGAAATAAACAACAAATCAAAAAAGAAGATGAACATTAATCTGACCAATATTTGTTTCAATTTATTCATATATAAACATTTATCATCTCTTTACTGTTACAGACAGACACATGAATAACCGTTATTCATAGTTATTTATTCTTGCATAAAACCTTTGTTTTTTGCCGATTTCGGGCATGCACAAACAGGAAAAAAACGTGTACAAACAAGGAGATTCTCGTGAGCACGCGCTGTTGGTGAACGTTTTGAATATGCTGTTGCGGGTCCAACGTAAGCAAATTATGGATCCCGAATCAATTTTGGCCGAAGTCGAAAGATCCGAGATTTATGAAATCTTTTCATCTGCATTTTTATTAAAAATATCATTTTTCAACCTAACTTTACTTTAACTTGTAATAAGCGCTACCTCTCTTGATACGCGACTGAATTGACGTTCCTTATTATTGTATTATTACGCGTATTTGACTCAAAGTAAGTTTACACGCCACGATTTAATCCCTGAAAATGATAAGCAAACAACATTTACAAAAATACAATTTCGTTTTCCAAATTAATTTGAGTCGAGAAAGTTGACATGCTAACTTTAAATCTTACACTAAAACTTTTAAAAAATGTTTGTGTCTACTTTACACATCTATGCAGTCTACTGAAGTAGTGATGGTGTGTAATGTAAAGCATAAACATGACGAAGCGTAAAGTTTGAAGGATTTTTCCATAGTTAATGAACATTTGATGAACAGAAGGTATCTATTATATATTTTTCAATTTATTTGTAGATCTCACCAACCATGTTTGAGTTTATAAATCCAATCTAAGTTCATTATATCGATGTTGGAAAAATTCAAATTTTTGTGTTTATCAAACTTTGATCGCGATGGGGTGGGGTGCAAAGCAAAATTTTCTAGTTATAGGCCTAGAGATTTCAGTTTTAACGACATGAAGAATATAGGTATCGATACCAGTTTCTATAAAACGATAATATTTACATTTAAAAAGCGTAAGGGACAAATTATTAATTTAAACCAAGCAGAATTGTGTTCTGCCGGCACCTCACCTGCACATTGTGTAAAGACAGGATGCCGTGTATGCCCTTTTCTCATAATTCCGAGCCTCTAAAGCTAAAGTTCCTACCGATATATCGGAAAAAGGGGGAGTCATGCTTATTTTACATATATTTAATATTAAAGAAATTACCACAACAAGAATGTCCGTTCGACATGTATGAAATATGCACGGTTTCTGTATGCCCTGGAAATGCATAAATAAAACATGTGTCCATAACAACCTGAAACGGCCGACTTCGATCGGCTAATGTCAGCTGAATAGTCTTGTTTTTTCGATATTTCCAGCACTTTAGTTGTGTTTTATGCAAGAATAGCGATAACACACGTTTGTTTCGTGAAACAACATCTGCAGAATCCCTCGGGCTATGTTGGTGCACTCGCCCTACGGGCTCGTGCACCAACCAATCCCTTGGGATTCTGCAGATGTTGTTACACAAAAAAACGTGCGTTAACCCTACATTGTTTAAATTTATATATTGTTTGTTTTGTGTTCGTTTTCTATCTGCTGCATGAGGGAAGGGAAGTCTGTAATGTTGTCAGAACTTGTTGTCTGAAGCTTTTGCCTTTGATTACATATTTTGAAACTGGTATTGCAATAACCTTTGGGGAAATGATTCCGCACTAAGATAACCTGTTAAGGTTTGCGAACTGATTTCCTTTAGCTAGATAAATATCGAGAAAATTATCCGGTTATCTAGTTTATGTTTGCGAATATTTTTCCAGTAAGATAATTATTTTAACACAAATAAAAGTCCGGAGAGAGCATTGAACTACCACCTGTCAAATTATCTTTTACTTCACATAAGTAAGCGCTTGATACGAAATGATTTGTGTTAGCAGTCATTGAACAATCGGAATACTCTGAACGTAGTCGCTTTTTCCATAACTAGCAATACGAATCTTATCGTTACCAAAAAAATAAAGTTCATGTAAAGTGTTTTGGAACTGTCCCTCGAGTTAATTAAGAAATAATTTATAGCAAAAGAGTGTTTCACGATGGGCGGTAATACGTCGGGCGTAATAAAATCACGAGGGCGCAGCCCGAGTGAAATTATTTGTACGACGTATCACCGCCCGGGTGTATAGATAGTGTTAAAACACGATTTTGCTATCAATTATTTCAATTCTAATATGCCCTTAATCTAAAACAGTAGATAAAATATAGAAGCGCTCTTTCTTTGTCGCAACAAAAACTTTGACGTCACCGCACGTTAACGTGAAGTCATTATAGCGTAAGAGTGTTTTAACAGAGGCAAGCATATTAGAATTTTTTGTTTTATGTCTTTTATGCCTCATAGACCTTTGTGTTTAATAAAAACTGTTCAGAAAAGTGTAATAGTCATTCAAGATAGGTTGTTCTGTTCGGAATTATATCAAATAAATCTGCTTTGTAGAAAGTATCAAACTTCTTTTTCAAAAATATTCTGACAGTATATCTATACTTACATGTATTGTGTTCCTACCATATTTCTCCAGATACTCCCAGTATGGAAAATGTAACAAACATGTACATTTCAAAACGTTACAAAAATTGCAAAGTAAAAGGGAAAGTAGAGATTTCAAAATGACACAATGTTAAAGAAAATATATAAATTAACCATATTTCATTACTGGGAGTACCTAGATAAATATGCTAACTCTTACCCTGCTAAATTTCAATAATGAAGTTGTCAATTTTTCAATTTCGACGTCTGACTGTCCGGAAGTGGGGCCCCTTTAGGCAGTCCTTTTCCGAAATTCAACGTTTATATCAGTATACTGACACTTGTTTCGTAAAGTAATATACATGTTTTACATGCTGTTAAAGTATATATTATCACGAGAATCTCTTTTACACATGTGTAACTGACACTTTTAGCAGTTTTGTTAGTTTTCGCGGACTGTCACACTTAAAATATCGGACAATGCCGAAAATGTCGTTTTCCACAGAAAGAATTAAAGATTATTTCCCATGAAATAAGCATCACCTGATTTCATCAGTTCAAGACCTATACTAAAGTATAATTTGGATCATTAGTAAATCTTGTTCACTCTGCGTCTGAGACTTGTCGTACAATTTTTTGACAGTTTGGTAAAACTATATATGAATAAAATCTTGTCTACACCTTGCACTACTTTTATCTACTATCATGATAAAAACATGAATATTCTTCAAATCAATACGTCACCCAGTTTTGAAAACAAATTTTAATATAAGTTTAGATTACTCTCCTAGTAACAAACAGTCATTAATTTTTGAAATGTTAATTAAAAACGATAAAAATCTGGAAAAATACATGTGAAAACTTTGCTTTTATCCATATTTCAGTTGTTCTTCGATGTTTGATATTTCCCCCCAAATGCACATGTTTTAGCAAATGACAATTTCATTCAGCGACAAAGAGAAATCGTATCATCACCATGTCATTTGGTTTATTTGAACTTTTAAATTCGTGTTTTCAGCTTGAAGAGGTTTTATTGCATATTTTTCTCATCAGACATCTGTCTTTGAGAGTCCCTGGTAGATGTACATAAATGCCGTAAGTTTTCATTTTTCGTTATATTATAAATTTATTTATTACTAATTTACTTTACTTACTTTTTCAATATTTTTGTTTTTATATTTTTGTACATCTTTTCGTTCAAATATTTATATCTGTGAGTGTAATGTCTATACAAAGTCATACTTTGTAGCTTTTAATATACTGCTATGTCAAACTTTGCAATATTCTAAATATTCAATATACATATTTTCAATCTAAAAAGCGTTTATTCAACAGAAAATCATTTGTCCATTGATAAAAAAATATTTGAACCGCACCATGAGAAAACCAACTTAGTGAATTTGCGACCAGCATGGATCCAGACCAGCCTGCGCATCTGCGCAGTCCAGTCAGGATCCATGCTGTTTGCTTTCAAAGCCTACTGCAATTAGAGAAACCGTTAGCGAACAACATGTATCCTGACCAGACTGCGCGGTGCGCAAGCTGGTTTGGATCCATGCTGGTCGCAAACGCACCATGTTGGTTTTCTCATGGTGCGGCTCATTTATTTAATCCGATAAATATTTTATTATAATAATATTAATGTTTTAAAAAATATAATCTATAAAAATATACTGAATAAAACAGCTGAGCTGCCATTTGCTTATTTTGCAAATGCCTTAAAAGTACAAAACATACTTTTTAGAAACTCAGAACACGTTTGAATCAGTATGATGGTAATAACATACCGTAGTTTAAATTTCAAAATTTTCAGCTCTCTCAAAGATGCTTATTTTTTTAATATTTACTACCGCACCTCGTTTTTATTTTAAAAGATACAAAATGCACATGTAAGCTGTGTTTTAGGAAAAAGAGCGAGAACCATTTGTAAGATAGGTTACTTTTCCTTTGCAATGATATAACATGGGCAGGATTAGGATTAAGAAACGGTGTTCACTCAACAATTTCACTATATAATACAGCAAACTACAAAGATAATTCAATATGCAACACAGGTATTATTTGCAAGTCTATGTAGCTGAATAGAGAATGAAATATAATTCAAATTATTGGATTAGTTTTTTTTTTAATTATACTATGTATACTTTACAAGATGAAATCAATATCACGACGTACCACAACAATATCAAAGTATTTTTGTATTCAATGATTTTATGACAAATATACTAAGACTAAAGAATAAAAAATATTAAATTGTACAATATAAGCAATATACAATAAAAATATTACACATTGAATTTTGCAACGGTTGGCATGCCACAAACGTTGTTATTCCCTACAAAAAATGTTGCATGTAATGTATGTTTTAAAGATTTCCGGCGGATATCCTCGGCTCCTGGGCGATCTGGAAAAAGCTTTCCGGCAACAATGACGACGACTGGATTGACCGTTTGAACCACATCTACACAGTGGTCATTCTAGCCGTATTCTCCGTGTTTGTCGCCGGCAGCTCGTACGTTGGTGAGCCAATAGCCTGCTGGCATCCGACGGAGTACACTGGTATGTAAGATGTATCCTCCCCGCCGCCCGTCGAAGGCCGAGGTACTTATATAGTTTCGGTGCCCCCATCTCCCCCGCCCCAACCACTCCCCCAGTGTCCGTCTTTCCGTCCGGGGCACCCAGAAAGTTTCAGCCAGATTGCCTGAGGAAGACAAGATTAATGGCTATTTGTACTACTAAATAAATGATACATAAATTATAGTGTTTTATTCCATTTTTCATTCGTCTGGATTCATTCTTGGTTGAAGTACTTCCATAAAAACATAGTACAAATGCAAAAGGACGATTCGATCTTGTACGTTTCAGTCCGACTTCCAGATCAGTCTAATATTCAAACGAACTACCAAAAAATTTTGAAGCAATATCTTGACAATGGATACAAAACATGATTTCTACAGTGTGAAGATCGATAAACTCACATCTAGTATATAAAGTGCAGGGACGGATCCAGAAATTTTTCCAGGGGGCGGGGTTCCACATGTATGTTCAGTTGTAAGAGTGAAGCTTTTAAAGTTCCCCCCCCCCCTCCCTCCCCTACGCTGGATTCGCCCATGAAGTGGGTAAAACTTTATTAAAGTAATTTTTTATATCATTCTTCCATTCCAGCGCACCAAGTGAAATATGCAAACAGCTATTGTTGGATAAAGAACACGTACTACGTGCCAATGAGTGAAACGATACCACGTGACAACAGAGATCACGTGCATCTAGAAATCACGTACTACCAATATGTTCCACTGATTTTGCTCTTCATGGCGTTCCTCTTCAAAGTATTCTTTTCTTTCATCCTGTTACTAATAGAAATTAATAGAAACTAACGTGAATTTAAAATCTTTCATCAAAAATAACGAAAACAAATACATTGAATAGTGTTTATGTTTTGCATAGAGCTCTAATTTTTTTAAGTTTAAGTTCTTCTTGAATCGTTAAAGCCAATGCACGATTTTTTAAAATCGGCTGAAAAGTATGAAAGCTATGATCCTACGTTGTGTTGCCCATGCTTTGATGATCTAAAAGGTTAATAGAATTTTGAACTGCATTTTCTTAATTATGAAAAAAAAATCTCTGCATCACCATGCTTTACCTCTTAAACTCAAGAAACTGCAGTAGATATTTCATCTAAAAAGGTGTTTGCTGAATAACAATTTCAGCAGTGTGTAAATGACGACATAAACACTAAAATTGCTGCCTCCTTTCAGTTTCGTGTGAATGACGTCATAACACTAAAATGGCTGCCTCCTTTATGTTTCTTGTAAATGACGTCATAAATACTAAAATGACTGCCTTCTTTCAGTTTCGTGTAAATGACGCCATCAACACTAAAATGGCTGCCTCCTTTCAGTTTCGTGTAAATGACGTCGTTAATACTTAAATCACTGCCTCCTCTTTTTCGTGTAAATGACGTCATGAACACTTAATATGAAATAAGGCAAAGCCTCAAAGCGACCTCAAAGAAATCGGATTTATCTAAAAATATTATGCATCATTTATTTGTCACAAAGAAACTATTCACTAGTCACAAGAACTCAGGAGAACCTATTCACTGAAAAAGTCTACATTTAGTGTCACCATACCTATAACAGTGAATATCATACGTTGCAAAATTTATGGGAAGCCGGTGTCACGGTGACGTCATTACCGCGTTCCCGTTTCTTTTTGCTTATTATGACATTTTTTCCATTTTCTTGCCGATGCTTGATCTTTTAAATGAAAACAATATTTTTTTCCAAACAACTGGAAATCATTTTTTCATTATTGTTAAGTGATGAATAATTTTTAGCAATTGAATGAAGTTCTGTATTCACTCCGGAAAGAAGTACTTCCTGTGAGCACCAGTCCGCTAGGGTGCGCTTTTTAAAACTTCCGACGAAACTTTTCAAATCCATCACCAAGTGTGAAAGTATACTTGCGTTACCGTAAAGCTCGATTCTCGAGCAGGCCCTTCGGGCCTGCTCTTCGAGCTCGCTAATAAGTATAGTTAACCAATGTTCTGTCTGTAAATTTTGAACAAAATATTCGAAGGCATAGAAAAGCATATATCCATATTGCTTATCTCCCCTCCCTTCCACAATCTTTCACATACATTGCAACTACTTTCTAAAAGTCAATTCATTGACTAGAGTTTTAGCAAAATTACACTTGGAAAAAGTTTGGCTATAAACTTGAGAGGCTCACTACGATCCCTATCAAGCTAAGAAACTAACCTTAATCATATTCAAAAAAAGGTCCCAGACTGTTAGCAGTTAGGTAAATTAAATTGAATTTCGACCAAGAGTGTTTGTGTTATATATAAAATTCTGATCAAGAACTTTTTACAATGAATTTGAAATAAGAACTTTACAAGTAAATGGTTGTTTGTCATTCTCACATACACGAGTTTTACCATAGCTGTATTAGTGGAACACAATTTGTCCTAAAAGAGTTTCATTTGACAATAATGGCATTTAAAATAATTAAAATAGTCCGTGTTTAGGTGGCAGGATTATGTAAGTTCCGGTATCTATACTACAAAAGAATATCAGAACAAGATGATATTGAATGTGATGTTACACAGGCATAATGTGTAAATTGTTTTGTTTTATTTTTTGGATTGTTTTGTTGTCGTTTTTAGAAACTATTTGTTTGTAACAATTGAACTGAAAAGAATATGTGCATTCCCGGATTCAGAAATTTTTATCAGAGAAACAAATTGATAGCAAAGGCATGATCGTTGTAAACAGAAACAAAATTGGTAATATTAAATGACTTGCATTAAAATATTTATCCAAAACTACTGAGGAAGAGTGTGTTTTACGCATGCTCACTGACAACACATAAAGGCCTGATATTGGGTCACTTTTGAATGACTGTTGCACCATATATAATACTATGAGGAAAATTTTGTAAATGACAAAGTGTTCGAATTTATCAATGTTCGTACAGCCCCCATTTTACATATCCCTTTCCGGTGCTTACTTCGTGTGAGTTAAAATTAGCTTACTAAATATAAATTTGAATTATGTAAAGTTTTCAGCAAAAGCATTATTTTGATAACAATAAATGATAACAATTTGCAGAAATAAAAAAGTGACAGGTAAAAAATCCCTCGTTATCTGTCCGGGTTTATGCAACAGTTTCGTTTTTGTCGTGTTGAGCGACATGTGAAGTTTCCACTTTTCTCTATTTTATCATCAGTACAACTAATGGTGCATTTTGGGACTAGATTCTGTACACCCAAATATCACTATTATCTTTAACTCATGAACACTATTTTCCATTGTCTGTCTAGTCTTGATACATTTGAAGAAATGATTAGATCTATGTTCATTTAAACAAAACTTTTTAAAACATTTCCCCTTCTTATTTTCATAACAATAGCAAAACCATCAGGCTTACTGTCAAAACTGAAAGCCAAACAGAAAATATCAAAAAGAACAATTTAATGCAGAAAAAAGAAAGAATCCGTATCACCATCACTAGGGTTTCCCGTCAGATAGGCAGCGCCTAATTTCATATTATGAAATAAGGCAAAGCCTCAAAGCGAGCTCAAAGAAATCGGATTTAGCTAAAAATATTATGCATCATTTATTTGTCACAAAGAAACTATTCACTAGTCACAAGAATTCAGGAGAACCTATTCACTTGAAAAAGTCTACTTTTAGTGTCACCATACCTGTAACAGTGAATATCATACGTTGCAAAAATTATGGGAAGCCGGTGTCACGGTGACGTCATTACCGCGTTCCCGTTTCTTTCTGCTTAATAATGACATTTTATCCATTTTCTGGCCGATGCTTGCTCTTTTAAATGAAAATAATATTTTTTTTCAAACAACTGGAAAGCATTCTTTCATTTTTGTTGAGTGGTGAATATTTTTTAGCAATTGAATGAAGTTCTGTATTCACTCCGGAAAGAAGTACTTCCTGTGAACACCTATCCGCTAGGGTGCGCTTTTTAAAAACTTCCGACGAAACTTTTCAAATCAATCACTAAGTGTGCAAGTATACTTGCGTTACCGTAAAGCTCGATTCTCGAGCTCGCTACAATAAATGGCTGTCTAAAAGTAAATTTCAAAATGCCATACCATGTTCAATACACAGGTGCCCGTCCAGTCTTGGTGCCCATATAGGTGCCGCCCCCACCCCCTAAAAAAAAAGTTAAAAACCACTGTTTTAATCCTAAAACGAACAAAAAAAATTGAAAAAAATTGTTTTCCTATATACTCTTATATGGAAAAGGTGCTCGTGTTGCCGTAATGCTATGGAGGTTTACTAGGACACGCCGTGGAACAACCAAAATGTCCAGTTCAGTAACAGTTAAGGCTACCTTGCTACAATTTACACATCATGCATTTATAAAATAGTAAACAATCTTGTTCTGTCTAGTAAACAGCCTTAAATAACTTACATTTAAATTCAAACAAGCCAAATTGTCTAGACACTTGCAAAATAACAGTGACGATCGGCCATTTGTTTCAAAACGAAAGTAGAAAACCTGTTCCGTTGTTTGCATCTTAGAATTAAAATGTAAGTTATTTAAGGTTGTATACTAGGTAGAATAGGATTGTTTACGGTTTTCTAAATGTCCGATGTGTAAATGGCAGCAGGGTAGCTTGCATTGGTTCTGAACTGGGCATTTCGGTTGTTCCACAGCGTGTCCTAGTAAACCTACATAGCGTTACGGCAACACAAGCACCTTTTCCATGTAAGAGTACTATATAGGGAAAAAACAATTCTTTTTTTTTTTGTCGTTTTAGGCTTAAAACAGTGTTTTTATTTATTTATTTATTTATTTTGAATGGGGCGGCACCCATATGGGCACCAAGACTGGACGGGCACCTGTGGTTCAATAGTGTTCCGACTTTAAAAATTATGTCAGCGTTGTGAAACCAAATACCATTTTTCCAAGATTACCCATAACAAAAACAAGTTATCTGCTCCGTCTGTTTTCTCAAATTCTCAAAGCTTTGTTTCTTACGTTGGATATTCATTATCCATTCAAAAAAAACAAGGACATGTATCACAAAGGGAATGCCATGTTCCAAAAATAAAGCCTCCGCAAAACGAAACCCAAAGCACCCAAACGCGCATACTACAAACACACGCGCACACACATACACACATTTTAAATAATATTGCATTTTAATGGAAACATCTATTACGGTTATAACCTTTATTGATAAGGCCATTTAAAATACAAGCTAAACAAATTCATTTTCATGTATTCTAATTATTGATTGTATTTTTATGATAAATGCTAAAATTGATAACTGGAGAGACCTTTAGTATGAAAGTATCATATTGCACATTTATGTTTTAGGCTCTGATTGTATACGCGTGCATGTCAATTAACCAAAGGCTTGGCATAATTTAAAAGGGCAAATGTTTCCAGATGTGAAAAGTGTAGCTGAATATGTTTTAACCACAAATTTACATTCTATACTGTTATATTATATTCTTTTTAGCTTCCATGTTTGATATGGCGGAACTTCTCTGGGTATTCCGGCATTGACCTTCCAAAGGTCGTTGAGTTAACTACTAAAACGCATTACATCGAGGACAGTAAACGCTTGGAAAAAATCAATGAGATTTCAATAGTGGTGGATCGTTGGCTAGAGGCAAATAGACAGTACCACTGGAACATACTGGTTAGACTAAGGCAGAGACTGTCAAGAGTTTGTTTCTGTATGAACAGAAGAGAAGGGACATATCTTACTGGTGATTTTACTAATTCTTTTTTAATTTTTCAAAACACAGCTAATTTTAGAAATCAAATAGTTTATTGAGCGAAATGTCTACCGATGTTTAAAACATTACTGCATTGTTTATTAAAAAAAAAACAACATTTTTTGATATGTAATTCATTTTCAAATTGAAATGACAATCCTGATTGGACTGTATCTTCTGTATCTTGCAATATCCTCATAACGATGAAATATTTCATCTACAATCACGTCATCATCAATCTTTTATTTTTAATTCGTCGATTTTCTATCTAGTAAGCACATCACTAGGCGTTACATGATTCTTGTACTTTTACATAGGGCTCTACATGTTCGTGAAACTATTGTTCGCTGTTAACGTCGTATCACAGTTCTTTATTCTGGACGCTTTCCTAGATGGTTTCTTCAGTCTCTGGGGCATGGAGGCCATGTACAGTCTTGCCCATGAATATGCCATTAAAGAGTCCCGGAGGTTTCCAAGGGTTACTCTTTGCGACTTCGAAGTTCGAAGACTACATTTAGTTCAGGTAAGGATTACATAAGATTAGATTTGCTGTTTTGAAATCAAAATTTTAATAAGAAGAAGTGGTTATGATGTAATGTATTTCTAGCCGACACTGAACAAAAACATGTCATATTCTTGAAAGTCAAAGAATTGTTTCAAGGAAAACTTGAAGTATTCTTGACGGTTTCTGTACTGCATGTTTTATATCCAAGTAATCCATTTTATTCAGGTACACCAGTTTTACTTACAACCACTGTTAGGCAATAAACTTTGCTACTTTGCGATCTTTGTAAATGTGTTTTATCTTTTCACTGCAGCCGCATACAGTCCAATGCGTCCTGCCTATAAACTTGTTCAACGAGAAGATATTCTTGTTTCTGTGGTTTTGGTTCATCATTGTGGCCGCAGTCACGTGCTTGAATATCTTATTCTGGTTTTGGAGATCATTTTTTCAGAGTAACAGGACATGCTTTGTGAAAAAGTACCTCACAGTAAGTTCCAGGTACGTAAAATCACCAAAAAGCAGCATATACTAGTAGTACCAAATCTGATAACTGAACAACAATTTAGCACAGGAAACTTGGTAAGCAATTTCGTTGTGACCGCAATGTGACCCCTATCAATTTTGAGATCGGTTGCTCAAAGGTCAATGGCGGTGACCTTGAGCTGAAAATCGGTTTCCGACCGATAACTGAAGTATGTTTCGTCGCAGGAATCTCAGACCCGGTATGCAGGTTGGTCGTGGCTAGCAAAGAATCATAATGATTTTAGTTTGGTTGCTTGAAAGTCAATGTCGCTGAAAAAAATAGTTTACGGTCGTTTCATTCCAAGATTCTTGAACTTCATAGGCAGGTTGGTTGTGACCGGCATATGACCGCTATCGACTTTTAGATTATTAGGTTAAGATCGTAGGGATCTTAAGTTTTAAGTTCGTCACGTCAACGGTACTTATCTGATCTCTCATGTGGTATCACACTCAATAATCTTCTTCATGGAGACGAGCATCTTGCATACGAAACCAACAAACTAATCTTCCTACGTGTCCAGATCGAGCTACATAGCGGCAACTAAAAGATTTGACATATGACGGGGACATATTTGGTGGTTTTCTGCATTCCTTTTATCCCTTGCGTGACATCATCACCCATACCAATTCACACAATTTTGTTTCTTTTTTATACCATATTCACCTCATCTCCTAGTTTACCTTACACAAAGGAATAACAATGATAAAGTTATTATAATAGTTTTTGCGGTAAACGTAATGATATTAATCCTTTTTGCGAAAGTTTCAATTAATAACTACTTTCACTAATTTACATTACTTTCCGGTCGAATAAGTGCAATGATAATTAGGCCGACTCCACCATGGAAAGGAATCAATATAAGCATTTACTTGCTTGTTTTCCAATCCAACATTTCACAAATGTATTTTGCACATGTATTTGATTATGTAACATTATCGAAAGAAATAAAAATATGTTTAAACTAAGTTTGTTGATTTATAGTTAAAAAAGATGCTTCGGCTCAGGAACCTAAACCTTAGTAGACAATCTAGAATAGAACACATAATTCCTATAGTTTCACGGTAAGTCGTGATGATCTTGAGCTAAAAACTTGGCTTGTAATAACGTGTTTCTTTTTCACATTTTCATTAATAATTAATATGACACCATTTAAATTATACATGTTTGGATCATGTGTACAGCAAAAAATTTAGGCATGAACCTTAGAACAACTGACTGATATTGCAGTGACCTACGTAGTTCTGACAGTCAATAACGAATCTCAACTTTTAAATGTAGTGCAGTCAGTAATAAAGTCCACAAAACCTTTGTGTCAAAAACCTGCTTTCAGGGAATGTGTCGCTTACAGTGAAAACTCTTGCTTTGCAATTTCCCGTGGTTCTCAAACATAGATGAAGGAGCAAGTTATGTGTGTACCTATTCATGTTGTAGTTAAAGACACATTGCCATCTCGACACTGCTATCTTCACACAGGTTTTTTCCATGTCTTTGATTAATTTCTCCAGCATCACGAACTTGCGACAGGTTTGAAAGAACTATTGTAACTGCTAAAAATACTGTCTACCTTTTGACAGAATTCACACATCGACGGACAAGAAACTATGCAAAAAGTTTGCCACATATCTTCGGGACGACGGCATTTTCCTGATCCGAATGATCCAGAAGAATTCCAACGACATCCTAGTGACTGATTTGATAGCGAGGCTCTGGGAAATCTATCTTGAAAAACCAGTCGTAAAGAAGATGATAATGACATCAGATGGCGGGAATAATGGAAACAACAACACAACGTGTGGAACGACGCCGCCAGCAAAGGAGAAATATTGGAAGGAAAAAGACTAACAGACTAGATATATGCGTGCGAGCGTGCGTGCCTGCGTTTTTTCGTTGAAAAAATACCATAAATTGACCGAGTTGTTGTAATTTTATGTTAATATTGTAATGCACTTGTAAATATGCACTGTAATATTACTACTTTTGCTTCAAAAAACTGCTCACGTGGTGGAAAAAAAAGTTTTTAAATTCCCTTTGAACTACTGTGACAGCTATCTGTATATGTGCACTTACGGCCATTTCTTACCCGATACCTATATAATGCCACGTAGTTTGATTATTTGTGAACGGATTTCGTTTAAATTTGGAATATTGATAATTTAATACATTAAACTTACTTTTAAGCTGACAAAGATACAGGTATAAAATTTAACGAATAAAAATATCACTGTACAATCCGAATTCAAAAAACGGCATAACGCAAAATTCGTCACTGAATCACATAACAGTTTGTACATCCGAGTAATTAATACTTTGCTTGTCCTCCCATTGTTCTCACAACATGCACACACCTCTGCCTCATTGACAACATTTCGGATGACCCATTGGGGAGTATCCCTCTATTCCTGCACAAGGGCTTTGGACTAAGAAAATAACTCGACATTAAAATTTCAGTGATAATTGTACATTTTGTATCATAATTTATTGTAAATAGATTCATTTTGTAAATATCTGCAGTCAAAATATCGTTATATAAATGAAATCCGATCATGCATAAGCTACTTACGTGTCTGAGTTAATGTCCGGCTTGCAACATGCCCACTGCGCGACCGCACTCTTGGATATTCATCTTGTCCATTACAGTTTTGATAGCTAAATTAAGTTTTTTTCAGGGTACATAGACGTCTAGAGTAACTAAATGAAAAGAAAAAGTCGATATTTTTGCTTACCAACGTTTCCTCGTGCAAAATGTTGAAATCGCGCACGCATCAGGCGTAAAACTTCTTGAAACACCTTAAATTTCTGTACAGCTAAAGTAATCAAACAACTTTATGTAGAGCTTCAAACTAAAAAAAATGAACCATATTCGAGAAAACGGAATTTAGAAAGTTAGAAATGGCTGTAAGTGTTTATTAAAATTACAGGAAAAAAGTAATCTCTGTTGTTTATTTTCATTGCTGAGTACAAAAGATAATTTTACTACTAGAAAATCAGGTTAAATGTTTTTTAAGATAGCCTTTTCTGCATTAAGTGTCAAAAAAGAACTTTGATTTTAAATGTTTTGCAATGTAAGTTAAAATAAGTGTGTTTATATAAGATGTCGTCTTTGTGGTGTATATGTTTCTTGTTTGAAACAGTTTTTTTTTTAATCAGTCTTGTTTTAACATTTATTTATCATGTCTTGACAATGCAGATAACGTTTAAGAACGGCTAAAAGAAGATATTACATCTGAATAAATGTTTCCTTATTCAATATCTTTCTCTTATATTAGTTTTTTTTTCATTTCAGTGACATATAGAAGCTAACTTGTCGTTTTTTTTCAAGAATTCTTTGTTTTTATTTTGCTAAACAAGGTAAAAACGGGTTCCAAGTTTTATTGAAACGGGCTTCTAATATGAACATGGCGTACCACTTTTTGTCCTCTCATTGAAGTACTTGAGGTCATGATTTAAAGAACTACATCCTAGCCGTAGTCTTGTGTGAAGTACTTGTTCATTTCTTGTACCATGATAATAGTAAGAGTGGGGTTTTTGGCAGTTTGTGTTGAGTTTGTTTTTGAAAGCAGACAGAGATGGGGCTAGTTTTGTTGATTCAGGATAAGAATTCCAGTCACGTATAACAGAAGGTAAAAAGTAGTCTTTATACAACTGAGTACGTGTATTAATTTGAGGGGTATTATTGATGTTACGGAGATTATATCTTGATTGTGTTTGACCTGGAATGAGTTGAGATAAGTAATCTGGGGCGATATTTTGATTCATTTTGTAAAAGGTTGTCAGTTTATGTTTTTCTCTTCTGTCGGCTAATTTTTCCCATTTGAGTTCAATATAAAGTTTTTCTATATTACATAATTTTGTTGCACCCGTTACAATTCTCGCTGCCTCAATTTGTACGGATTCAATATTTCTTTTTTCTTCTATGGTACAATTGTCCCAGACAGAGTCACTGTGAGAGGTCGGATAAATTATATGTATAACTGTTCAAGAGACTTTCTGTTTAGTATAAATTTCAAAGATCTTAATATTCCTAATCTTTGCCATGCTTTAGATGTGGTTGCTGTGATATGTGACTGCCATTTCCCGTTGTTGTCAAAAGTAATGCCAAGATGTTTATGATGTTTGACAGCTTTGATTGGAATGTTGTTCATTTTTAAGACTGGCTAATTTACTTTGTTCTTTTTTCTTGAGATTAGGAGCGTTTCAGTTTTGGAAGGATTGAAATCTACGAGTCATTTGTTCGCCCAGTTGTGAATCTTATCTAAGTCTGTATTTAGAGTATGGGCTGCAGTAAATGGATGGTCTACGATTACATAAAGACTTGTGTCATCTGCAAAGAGTCTGATGTTGAGTTTACTTCATTGACTATGTCATTGATGTATATAAGAAATAAAAGGGGGCCTAAGATATAACCTTGTGGCACTCCAGCGGGAACTGTTTGCCATTCAGAATAAGCGTTGTTAATGACAACACGTTGTTTTCTGTCAGAGAGATAAGACTTAAACCAAGTAAGAAGTGTACCTCGGATACCAATAGAAGATAGTTTCTGTATGAGCCCCTTATGCCAGACATGGTCAAAAGACTTAGATATATCGCAAAACACGACCCTTATTTCTTTTCCTTCGTCTAAGGCTTTGCAGAAATCATTGTATATGTAGAGAAGTTGATTTGTGGTAGAATCACCTTTGATGAATCCAGATTGAAGTGGTGTCAAAAGCTTGTTTGACATAAGGAAGTTGTATAAATACTTATGGATACATCTTTCCATAATTTTTCCAAGACATGAGAGGAGAGAAATAGGTCTGTAATTACTAGGATTTGATGGATCGGATTTTTTAAATACTGGGGTTACATTAGCCTTTTTCCAACCTGTTGGGACATAGGAATTGGACAGAAGTCGATTAAAATATTCAGATAGTGGAGAACACAACTCGTCCATTGCTTCCTTCAGCAGTCGAGGGCTAATCAAGTCTGGGCCGGAGGCTTTAGAAGGATCAGTGTTTGATATGGCATCTGCTACATCCTGAGGAAGTATATTAATGCTGGTAAGGACGGATTCTGCTGTGAAGTGTAAGTTTGGTAGTTCTTTGTTTGTATCGTTAATGGAGGACTGTTTACTGAAGAAGACATTCAGAAAGTTTGCTTTTTCTAGGTTAGTATTAGCTATAGTGTCACCATTTATCAATGTTGGAATTGTTTGATTAGATTTTTCAAGTTTGAGAACAGTTTTAGCTAATTTGAACCAATTTTTTGAAGTAAGTGCATTTGTATTTATTTTCTCAATTATAGAATTTTGGCATTGGGTTTTTGCCTTTTTAATTTCTTTTATTACTTCATTTCTCATTCGGCGGAATTTTTCCCAATGATAGTCGGTATTTCGCGATTTTGCTGTATTGTGAATTCGGTTTCTTCGACGGATAAGTTTTCGAATATTAGAGTTAAACCAGGGAACATCGTTAGGACGAATCGTAACGGTCTTGTTTGGAATTGAAATTTTAGCTGCTTCGTTGATGGTGGTTGTTATTTTAGATGCTACTAAGTCAAGGTCTTCATTAGATAGAATTTCTTCCCAATTTGTCGAGCCAAGAGTGTTTCGATAGGTGTCATAATCTCCTTGATCGTACTTCCATATGTGTCTTTTATAGCACTGAGTTATTGGTTTTCTCATTTTCAAGACAAGGACTATTGGGCAGTGATATCTATTTAGATCAGGGATAAACGGATCAGTTACAAAACTGGTTAGAACACTGTTTTGGTTTTTAATGATAAAAATGTCAATAAGAGTACTGGAACTTTCTGTGAAATGGGTAGGTTCGTCAATAGTTTGAATAAAGTTGTATGAACTAATCAGGTTGTTCATTTTATTTGAGTTGGGGCCTTTCATATTATAATTGAAATCGCCTGCAATTATGATGTTTTGAATATTTGTATTGTGTGCTCTTTCGATGCTCTCTTCTATTAAAGACCAATAGTGCTTATTTGCATCGGGAGGACGGTAGAACCCGCCAAGTAGTAAAGACTTATTTTGGTAGACGCATTCAACCCATAGTGCCTCAAGACCTGGTAAGGAAAGGTCATTTCTTATTTTTCCATGTATATTATCACGAAGATAAATACAAACACCACCGCCAAGTCTTCCAACTCGATCGCATCGGAAAGGCAGGTTGAAATTAGATATCTTGAGAGATTCGTCTTTAACATCATGTGCCAACCAGGTTTCAGAGAAGATAAGAATGTCATATTGTTGTGCCTCTGCTTCAAGAATATCCAGTTTTGGCCGGAGACTTTGAATGTTCACATGCATAATACTTAGACCACTATTCAGGATATTTATAGATTCAGAATCAGTATCACTGCAAACCGATGATTCGTCGGAGGAATCATTTGAAGGACCTGGGTTAGGATGCACGTCTCCAGATAATAGTAATGAAACAGCAGGGACAAGTGAGACAAATCTATAGCAATGTGCAGGAAACAAGTATAATTTGGCTATGCAGCAAGTAGATCCAGTCGGAGAAAGAAGATTCATCCTCGCTACGCACCTCCCTGTCTCCAATTTAAGACTTACGTAATACATTCACTAAGGGTCATAAGGAAAACAGAGACAGAGCGGCACCACGAAACCCATCGCAGACCAGGCACGAACAAGATTTATAGAATTTTCGGGACATGATTCTGAAATCAGCAACAATCAGCATTCTTCTAGTGGTGTTATTAAGGGGAAAGGATAGATGAAAACAAAAACAGAAATGGAGAAAAAAGAATAAAGCGGTAGGATCCATAAAGGACGAATTTAACAATGGTAATATTTCTAGAAGCATAAGTAGGAATTCTAGATATTCCGTATGAAAGATCCGGTTCATTAAAGTATTCAAATAGTTATTGGACAGAGTCATGGTTCTTGGCCTATATTGACAATGAATGATGATAAACAAGTGTACATAGTTTCAAGACTGTACCTCTTGTAGCTTTTGAGAAAAGGATGACCTAAACAAAAACAAAAACAATAACATAAATCACAGAATTTTCTAATTACTAAAAGGGTCATAATTCTGACAAGATGCATATCAGAATCATGATCCATGGCCCACACAGTCAAATAACGATAATGAATAAGTGTGGAAAGTTTCAAAGCTGTCCTACTAACAGCTTTTCAGAAAAAGTGGACTTAAATAAATTTTTACCTAGCAAATCATATTTTCTAAGTTCAAAAAGGGCCGTAATCTTGACAAAATGCATATCATAATTGTGGTTCTTGGCCTAATACAGTCAACTAACTATACTAAACAAGTGCAAAATTTCAAAGCTATACTTATAGTTTTTGATAAAAGGTGGTCCCAAACAAAAATACCAACCAGTAAACTCAAATTTTCTAAGCACAACGATCAAGTGACAACAATACCTCGTATATTTTTTTTCATAAAATCTGACATGCAAAAATTACGATTATATACGAAAAATATTGATACATTAAAAACAGTTTGGGCAATAATTTAGCGATGAGAATGTCCACATACGAGAAGAAGAGAGTTGCAAAACATACTTTAAGGAGCTTCAGACATTTACATATATGTACATATAGTAAGGTAAACATTTGAATGGTTTAACATTTGTTTTAAAAGAACGTTCAAAAAGCAGAGCGACCGGCGCCGGCGACGCATCGTAAACAGAATGTTTAATTTAGCGGCGAAAATGTCCACAAACGAGAAAAAGAGAGTTGCAAAACATACTGTAAGGAGCTTCAGACATACATATAAGTACAAATAATAAGGTAAATATTTGAATTGTTTAACATCTGATTTAAAGGAGGGTTAAAAAAACATAGCGAACGGCGCCGCGACGCATCGTAAATAGAATGTACAACAATCATGCACACACTAGATTGTAATCAATTAAAAAGAGCTGTGCGTAAGACAGCGCGCTCCACTCTTCGACAATTTGACAACAGAATGAATATACGTCTTAATAAGAGACCTCTGCTTTCAAAGGAAGATACAACAAGGGGCATAATTCTGTCAAGAGCAGATACCACACATGCAGATGATGATGGTAAAGAAATATTTTGAATTTCAAGTCCTTATCTTATATAGCACAAAGTTTTGTCCAGAAAACGAAAGTTGTCAACAACAAAAAATGTATGAAAGGAGCAAAGGAGTATAATTAAAATTTGGTCAAAAATACAAAATAGTGTTATAAAGATTGTTACCTCTCATGCAGATGGTGATGATAAAGATACGTTTCAAGATTCAAGTCTTTGTCTTATATTGTAATAAAGTTATATCCAGAAAACTAAGATTTCCAAAAAAAAAAAAAAAAAACTTAAAGTATGAAAGGGTTTTAATTCTGTCAATAATACAATAGGAGTTATGGGGATTGTAACCACATATGTAGATGACAACTGTAAAGAAATGTTTTTATTTTCAAGTCATTATCTTTTAAAATACCAAAGATATGTCTATAAACGAAGGTTTCGAAAAAAAAATTACATGAAAATAATCCCAAGTGTAACAATTTTGTGACCTTGACTTGGGTATAATGGGCCCAGCCCCAGCACATACTTTCTCTGTATACTGGACAATGTTTATGTGAACTTACAGTAAGATATAAACAATAGTAACAAAGATATGACAGAAAAACAAAGGTTGCCTAAGAGCTTTAACCTAAGAAATAACCAATGTATAAAACAGCCCCTGCACATACTTTGTTCGTATGCTGGACAGTGTTTATATGAATTTGCAGTAAGATATAAGCAATACTCAAAACAGCAAAGGTTGCTTTAAAATAACTAAGTATACTAGTAACACCTTGATGACCTTAACCGAATAGTGGAACTCGATATATAAATATATAATTTTATATTTATTTATTTATTTACTAACTTAATTTATTAACCTTCGTGATATTGTTTTGCTGGCAGACTATAGTAGGACTCAAACATGTAGTAAATTGTTTTAACAAAAATCGCGCCATTTAAAAATACTGCGCGGTGCAAGAGAACCACTTGACCCAGAATGTTGAAACTTCATAGGATGATTTGTCATGAAGAGTAGATGACCCGTATTGATTTTGGGGTCACTCCATCAAAGGTCAAGGTCACAGGGGCCTGAACATTGATAACCATTTCTGATCAATAACTAGAGAACCACTTGACCCAGAATGTTGAAACTTCATAGGATGATTGTACATGCAAAGTAGATGACCCCTATCGATTTTGGGGTCACTCCATTAAAGGTCAAGGTCAGAGGGGCCTGAACATTGAAAACCATTTCCGGTCAGTAACTTGAGAACCACTTTACCCAGAATGTTGAAACTTAATAGGATGATTGGTCATAAAAAGTAGATAACCCCTAACGATTTTGGGGTCACTCTGTGAAAGGTCAAGGTCACGTGGGCCCAAACATTGAAAACCATTTCCGGTCAGTAACTTGAGAACCACTTGACCCAGAATGATGAAACTTCGTAGGATGATTGGTCATGCAGAGTAGATGAACCCTAACGATTTTAAGGTCACTCTGTTAAAGGTCAAGGCCACAGGGGCCTGAACATGGAAAACCATTTCCAATCAATAACTTGAGAACCTCTCGACCCAGAATGTTGAAACTTCATAGGATGATTGTTCGTGCAGAGTAAATGACCCTTATTGTTTTTGGGGTCACTCCGTTAAAGGTCAAGGTCACAGGGGCCTGAACATTGATAACCAGTTCCCATCAATAACTTGAGAACCACTTGACCCAGAATGTTGAAACTTCATAGGATGATTGAACATGCAGAGTAGATGACCCCTATTGATTTTGGGGTCAGTCTATTAAAGGTCAAGGTCACAGTGGCCTGTTCATGTAAAATCATTTTTTGGAAATAACTTGAGAACCACTTGACCTACAATGTTGAAACTTAATAGGATGATTGGACATGCAGAGTAGATGACCCCTATTTATTTTGAGGTCACTTGATCAAAGGTCAAGGTCACAGGAGCCTGAACAGTGACTTGAGAACCACTAGGCCACGATAGTTGAAATTTAGCGGGATGACTGGACATGCCAAGTAGACGATCCCTATTGCAGCCAACCATCAGTGTCTCTTTGACTTTCGCTCCTGACCCCTATTGACTTCTTGCCTATAAGACTTTGCATTGGGGGAGACATGCGCTTTTTTACAAAAGCATTTTCTAGTTATCACCTTGCGATTGTACACAAATTCATCCTTCCATTTCCCTTTGCGGTGACATATGTCAATGTCGGATGGTTGGAGTGTTAGTTTTTCGCCACTACGGAGGGTGATATTGTTAACATGGTCGAGAACTTTTTTGGTCACATTCTCGTTATGGTTTCCTGAATCATCAGGTATACCTGACACATCAAGACACATTTTGTGCCCATACTGTTCAAGTTCGTCTGCGTGCAAGAAATTTTGATTTAGTGATTCTTGTAGTCGTTTGTTTTCCTCATTTAGAGTAGATATTTGATCTTGGAATTTCAACGTCTCGGCCTGAACTATTTTATGCACTTCATTTTTAAATTCTGTTACTAGCTCCTATTTCAGTTCTTTAATCAAATCCCTTTTTATCTCTTTACCGAGAATGGCCACCAGCTCTTTAAGTTCATCTTTCGAAAATTTGTCAGCCATATTTGTTGATTTCTTTTGTTCTATTTCGGCCTCGCTTTCACTGTTTTCGCAAATTTCAGAAATCTCAGCACAAAATACAGTTTTATGTTTTTTCTCAGATGGATGTAGACATGAACCAGATTTATTACGCGTTCTTTTACGCTTTTGGGACTGTACAACCCACGACATAAATGTTCATCACAGTGGGTGGAGTACAGTAAGATGGCGGTAAGATGGCGGTAACAAAGGATCTATCACGTATTAGTTCAAAATCACCATCAGATGGCATTTAAGTGTTACAACATATTCACTTTCATATATCTAATCATCAGAAATGCTTATCACACTATTTAGTCCGTCCTGATTCAAGGAAAGCACGAATTTATAACATATTTTGTACTCCTACAAAAAACACCGCCATACTTTTTTCACACCGGAAGTTATTTCAAAATAACAAATCGTTTAAACTGTGTGATAACATATACATAGGTTTATAGATGAATAGCTGTCTGTCCCTCTTTTACTAAATAATCTGTGATAACAGACAGGGTACCCTCAGGAAAGCATGCTATACATCACAAAGTATTTCTACTGTTTATAATATGTTGAAGTTGAGAGTAGCTGTAAAACTAGCAATTTGAAAATATATAACTAATATTAGAAACTAGGAAAATCACTGAAAACAAGATTTTTTAAAACATATTCTATCATAAGTAACATTGACTTTGACCATCATTTTAACATTGAGCCTAGTGGTCCAAACAATCTCTGAACCTTTCTTTCCTACTAAGCTACCCACATACAAAAGTTACATTGCAGTATGTCATTTCTAACCAGAGCTTTGAGAGAAAATCGTTTTTTTTTTCTTTCTAGTTAAGTAACAGTGACCCAAAATACAATCCAAAGCTAGTTCTTAATAAACTTGCAGTACACCACGTTTGGTGACAGTATGTCAATCGTAACGAAAGTTATAAACTGAAAACCACGTTCTTGATGATTTCAGCAGAAAATATCAAAATCTATATTTAGTAACTTGGAATCTAAATAGTTCCTTTTTTATTACCAAAATAAAAAGAAAAGAAAAAAGTTAAGTCCGAAACGGGATTAGAACCACTACTAGTCCGTTATACTCCAAAATTGTTTCAATAGCCCAGCACCTTAGACCACTGTGCCACAGTGGAATTTTCAAAGTAAGTCATGCTGAATTTGAAAACTTTACCCCACTAACCCCATATGCAATCCCAACCTTGGCTTTTCGATAAGATATTTCTTTTCAAAGTAAAATGTCCACGCATCAATCCGAACGAAAGTTATTGAGCAGGATATTTTTCTATTTTAGTAACAGTGACCTTGAATTTGACTCCAGTTACTCCAAACGAATCCCAATCTTGGTCTTACTGTAAGCTACCTATAGGCCAAGTTTTATGTCAATATCTCACCTTAACTAAAGTTATTGAACGGACATCAAATTCTGATGACGATTAAACAAAAAAACAAACAAAGAAACAACATTTTAGTAACTGTGACCTTGCCATTTACCTTATAACATTTTAATGGTCCTTTTCTATTACCAAAACAGAAAAAATGCCGGACTGGAATTAGAACGACTGCTCGTCCGCCGCACTCCAAAATTACTACTACAATATTGCAAAAGGTAAAATTACCCAATGCCTTAGATAAACTTCAGTTAATCAATCGAAACCAGTTACAGTGTACAGTGTACTACTGAGCGGAAGTTTTAGCAAAAATTATCTTGACCTTGACTTAACTGATACAATAAAATCTAGCAATTTAACCATATTTCTAATATAAAGAAATAATGTGTTGGCTAAGTTTGTAACCTAGGCAAACCAGTGCCCTAGCCACATAAACAAAGAGTTTTTCCTTGGATTTTATCTCACTACATGAGAAGATGAAAGCTGTTAGTCTCATGTAGTGTATAACAGAAATAATTACATATATGGAAAACACTGCAACCACCTCACCAGTACATTGGGTACCCATGATCTGTATATTATAGTGTCTGTCAACTTTCAATGCAATTTCGCCAGATTCCAGGAAATCCATCATCCACTGATGGCCCAGTTCACTGGTAAATTCAATGACCAATTTTGCAGTTTCTGTTGTTGTTTGTATTAAAGTTTTAAAATAAGTGTTCGATTCCGATGATAGTTTCAGCCTATCGATTAAGGATTTCAGGCCTATGTGCCTTAAGTGGCAGGGGTTAGTTTCGTATATGGCCAGGGTTAAATAAAATAGGTAGATATACTTAAAAGGCTATTATATTCAACTGTTTATTTATGATGTTTATAGAACTTAGGATTCCCGCGTACGAGTAATTGTTGATGCTTTGTTACACGTCGAAATGGTAGCAACGCAGTTTGGTAGTCACTACCAAAACTTGGCCGAGTTTTAGCAGCGACAAAATGCGGTGCAAGGGTACATATGATGTGTTAAGGATCATGGTATGGTACGTACTTTGGTAGTCTTTTCTACATCAGGGGTTGTGCTCATTTTTACATTACGCACAAAAGAGAGCGATAAATGGAGAGGAAATGTATGGGCGTGGTTACCGCCAAAATTAGTAAATATACAATCTATTCATAAACAAGTCAGTCAGTGCAGTGCATTTCGACGCCATCTAGTCTAAAACTCCATCCCGCCCAATATATTTGCATTCAACGCATTGTATTTTGAAACCATTTAATACAAAACTTCCTTCCATCCATTTAAACATGGAACGATGCATTGAAAAACTTATTGCTAGCATTGATTTTATATAATTAATAATTAACTCGGGAGATTTTTAGTGTTTGTTAATTTTGCCATTATTATTTCTATTACTGAGTCTGGCTTCTGATAAAGCTGAAACTAAAAAGAAAAAGATGTTTCACGAAAATAAGGTCCATTTTTATATTCAGATAAATCGCAGGATCTGTTTAAAAATAAATGTTAGAATTTTACCACAAGGTCGGTTTTAGGACAAATTTTAAGATATTTTTATGTAAAACTGATCCAGAATCTATATTTGTGTGTATGTGTGTTCGGGTTTAACGTCTTTTTCAACAATTTTTCAGTCATATAAACGACGGTGTCTACTTGTAGCAGTGAGCACAGTGCCCAACTTTATAGTGCTGCCTCACTAGAATATCACGCCGTAGACACGTGGCATGATACCCCATCCAGTCACATTATACTGACACCGGGCTGACCAGTCCTAGCACTATCCTCTTAATGCTGAGCGCCAAGCGAGGAAGCTACTAGTACCATTTTTTACGTCTTTGGTATGGCGCGACCGGGGATTGAAACCACGACCTCCCGCACTCGAATCTATATTTGTAACAGGTTAAAATTATGAACTGATAGTCTTATTAACCTTTTACTTGTGTTTCGTGAAACGGCTTCACATTTGGCATCAAACTTTGATACGCCGCTCCTAATCACACAACACGGTTTCAATATGCATTAGACGGCGCCAAGATGTAATGAATCGTTTCATTTTACACTGCACGAACTCATGCTGCGTTAAACGTCTTCACATTGGACTGCATGGCATCAAGTTTTATTTTATGCTTATTGGTGAAATACTGGAAAATAGCAGTGAGATATAAATCGATATCACTCACAGTGCCGAACTTCTTTTTTTCCAGATAAATTATCTCCCTTGAAATATATTCTTTAATTACCTCCCTTTGCTGCCTTTAAAATTACTGGATTATACTAATACTCATGCCATACACGAGTCATGAACTGCTAGACAATCCTATATAGAACAAGCTAGCTATATAATTAAATTTGCAAAAGAAATAATGTTACCTTTGTCAGCTTGGTTGCTAGGCCTTGCCATTCATGTAGCTATGTGTGTTTCCTCTACTTTTTTTCCATTGGTTCACTATCGTGTGGTAGATTTTACTGGCGACAGCACATTTAGTTGGTTGTTGTCTTAGTAAATTATCACAAGACATCAACTCAACCTTACGTAATATGCCAGCATTTTCGTCGAAGTATTCCCACTCCAAGACCCAACTCCGAGCCCAGCCAGTTGTGTTCCAACTTCCATCCAATTTGTTATGCTATGCAGCTCCTAGATCAATATTTCCTAGCTATTTCTATTGAATCCATGATGATATTTAATTCTGCAGCTTGATTTTCCAAGGACTTACGCATATTCCACAGTTGTTTAGATTTTTCGTGTTGTTTTTTTATTCTGACCTTCAGCGTGTGTTTTGGTAAACAAAGCAAGCTTCCGGTTATTCAACGAACTGACAGTTTGACCCGAAAAGTTTTAAATATGCTTCTACTTAACTACCGGCATTTGTCAATGTCTCTGTTAGCCGCGGACTGTGTATTTTTACAGAAAATATTTAAATGCAGTTTTTGTTTTTTAAAAACAAAATGGCGTCGTGTTGATTTAATGAACCTAATCGCCAATATTCGATATTAATGTGCCTAAGTTTCCATGGTTATTTAGCGGATGTATCATATGTAACACGGTAGCTTAAATAAATCTGAATTTCGTCATGAAATATTGGATTTATATGAACATTTATGCACGTAATAAACAGAAAATTCGTTGATCTTCACAAACTAGCATAAAATAAAAAGAAAATTTGTTTGTTTGCAGTCAGATATCGAAATATATCATCACCGATAAGGGAGACAATTCTGATATTTTCACTCAGGCTCCGCCTTCGTGAAAATATTCAATTGTCTCCCTTATCGGTGATGATATATTTCGATATCTCACTACAAACAAACAAATATCCTCTATATAATACACCGCTCTTAATTACGCAAAGCGGTTTCAATATGCATTAGACGGCGTCAAGTTGTAATAAATCATTTCATTTTACACTGCACGTACTTATGTTGTGTTAAACGGCTTCAAATTGAGCTGCATGGTATCATGTTTTGTTAGATGATTTCATAGTACGGTGCATCGCAATAAGTTTTTCAATGTATCGTTCCATGTTTAAATGGGTGGAAGGAAGTTTTGTATTAAATTTTCTTTTTATTTTATGCTAGTTTGTGAAGATCAACGAATTTTCTGTTATTACGTGCATAAATGTTCATATAAATCCAATATTTCATGACGAAATTCGGATTTATTTAAGCTACCGTGTTACATATAATACAACCGCTAAATTACCATGGACACTTAGGCACATTAATATCGAATATTGGTGATTAGGTTCATTAAATCAACACGACGCCATTTTGTTTTTAAAAACAAAAACTGCATTTAAATATTTTGTGTAAAAATACACAGTCCGCGGCTAACAGAGACATTGACAAATGCCGGTAGTTAAGTAGAAGCATATTTAAAACTTTTCGGGTCAAACTGTCAGTTCGTTGAATAACCGGAAGCTTGCTTTGTTTACCAAAACACACCCTGAAGGTCAGAATAAAAAAACAACACGAAAAATCTAAACAACTGTTGAATATGCGTAAGTCCTTGGAAAATCAAGCTGCAGAATTAAATATCATCAGAGATTAAATAGAAATAGAAATAACTAGGAAATGTTGATCTAGGAGCTGCATAGCATAACAAAATGGATGGAAGTTTGAACACAACTGGCTGGGCTTGGAGTTGGAGTGGGAAAGTACTTCGACGAAAATGCTGGCATATTACGTAAGGTTGAGTTGATGTCTTGTGATAATTAACTAAGACAACAACCAGCTAAATGTGCTGTCGCCAGTAATATGTACCACACGATAGTGAACCAATGGAAAAAAGTAGAGGAAACACACATATATCTGTAGCTACATGAATGGCAAGGCCTAGCAACCAAGCTGACAAAGGTAACATTATTTCTTTTGCAAATTTAATTATATAGCTAGCCTGTTCTATATAGGATTGTCTAGCAGTTCATGACTCGTGTATGGCTTGAGTATTAGTATAATCCAGTAATTAAAGAATATATTTCAAGGGAGATAATTTATCTGGAAAAAAAAAGAAGTTCGGCACTGTGGTGATATCGATTTATATCTCACTGCTATTTTCCAGTATTTCACCAATAAGCATAAAATAAATTGATCTCTCTCACATGTGTTCAAGTGGTCCTGCTTGACTGAATCTAGGCCCTTATATTTTCAAGGTCAAAACGTCAAGGTCGAATGACCACCAAATTTCCATCATGACTCTCTTTGAAATGATATTGTCCATTCGTCACAAAATATTCTTTTTGTAAATCATGAGATCATTATTAATACCGTGTTGCGTTTGATGTGTACATATCCAACGCATTTTGGTACTACATTTTTGTAAACTACCAAATTGCGTTAAATTTAACGCACTTAAGTAGTGACTACCTAAACTCGGCCGAATATTGGAAGTGACTACCAAAATGCGCTGCTTCCATTTTGAGGTGCAACGATGCTTGAATCGATTTTCCTAGCTCATGTACACGCCCGGGTCTAAAAACTTACCTGAGGTAACGGAAGTCAGACGAAATTTCTCAAAACTGGATGTTTATGATTTGTTTGCGCAGATTTGTGGAATTTTCAAATTCACTGTCCCTTGTCCCAAAAATAAAGCATTCGAAACATTATAAATGTCCTAACAATTCTCAAGGCAAACCAATCTATGGGTTATACATGCGCGGATCTAGAGGGGGATCAGTGGTCCCGGACCCCACCCCTTGGAAAATCCTGAAAAAGGAAAGAAGAGAAGAAGGAAAGGAAATGTTTTTTTCGAAGAGGCAACATTATTAGGACCGCATTCAAAGTGTATGTGACTGATGGTACATACGATCCCGACGTAATTCGTGTTTATGTTAATTATCTCAAAGAAACAAAGAATTTTACCTTTAAGAAAACTTCATTTTATACTTATTCCAAAATTTAACAGGTGATCTAATAAAAATGTGGAAATAAGGGGTATATTGTATAAAAAATTGCAGTGGAAAAGGTGTTCTTAAATGCTCCTAAAACGCCCTAGAATGCAGGACAGGAAGAGCTGCTTTTCAGAAAGTTCCGAGGGATATGCCCCCGACCCCCTAGCTGGTCGGCTACTTTTCTATTTCATCCTGTTCAACTAAAGCTTATTGACAACCCTGTACTTGTAAACGGCTAACATTCACAAAAATCAAATCAAATTATTTAGTGTATAAAAACACATGTTTGTCATAGTAAGGGTCGGTCGGACATCCGCCCCCTACTCCACTGAGAAAATTGGCTGGAGCCGCGCATGGTTATAGGTGTTCGAAACGAAAGAAGAAGTATATTTCATTTCTAAAAATACTTTTCCGTGTATGTATTGATTTATTTTGACTATCCTTGACAATATATCTGTCAACAAAAACATCAATATAAGATAAACAATGTAAAAAGCACAAAATATATATAACTGTTCACATGTTTATAGGAATAAATAAATGATTGACATATAAGGTAATATTTTCATATCATGTCGCTTCTTGTTCTTGTGTACATAAAAATGCTGTTGATATTCAAATGGTTAAGCAACATATTGTTTCGATTTGTATTGTTTTGTTTGTTTATTTGTTTTGTTTCGTTTTGGGTTTTTGTTTGTGTGCATGCGTGTGTGTGTGTGTGTTTTGTTTTGTTTATTTATTTTTTTAATTTTTTGGAGGTGTCGGATCTAATGTTACGCTATTACAATTATAGATCATATCCTAGAAGAAAACCTCCAGGTGCTCCTTCGTGTATCATTTCAGGCACGGACGGTCGTCTGGGTAAAATCAGTAACCTTCCGTAAGCATGATGGATGACTTCCTAATATGAAAGAATTCATCTTCCCAAGCGAGGTTTCGAACCCACAGCTGTGAGGAGAAAGTAGTTTGAAGTCACGGAGGTCCCTGTTATAGCTAAAACATCACAATTTTTCGTACATGTAACTTAGAAATGCATGTGAAAACTCCATGAGTATTAATTAAGGTAGTTCTGCATGTTTGGGTCGTATTTTTTCTACAATGTAGAATTTGATTAAACTCTGATTTTTCAAAACTTCAGAATATACCTAGAAAACTCAGCAAATAAAAAGGATAAGGTCGTGTGCTTGATTTTTTGCTAGACTGATTTGAAAAATTTGGACCTCACGCAATATTTCATAATGGGAGTCTATGGGAAAATCAAAACTTTCATAACATTTTCGCGAATAGAATTTTTTCTACAATGTAGATTTTGATGAAACTTCTCACAGTTGTAAATAATCACATGACCTATATTTTGGTGAAATAAAATTTATAGGTCCGTGTGCTTATTTTTGAGGTATTTGACCAAGATTAAAGTGAACCGGACATTTCACGCTAATTTTAAGACATTTTTTTTTATTTTTTTAACGTGTCATACGTTTTAATATCATATTTTGACTTTAGAAATATAGCAACAGTGTCATTGTAATAAATTTACTCACAGGTTCCGATTAAATTATAAAATTATTTTCTTTTCCGTACGCCGAATCCAGGCTTTATTCTACGTTTTCCGGATAAATGACGTTACGCCATCACTTCCGGTTTATCAAACGTGCAGAACTACCTTAATGTTATCGTGAAGTTTAACACGCGTGATAAGATAAAGTAATCGGTGTCACTCAAGTTATGAAATATGTGCATGACCTTATCTGTACGGTTTTAAGTACAATATGTTTATGGCTTTCCATATTTCTTTTTTAATTGTATTTGGTATGAAATATAAGTGTAAGCTTCATAAGTGTTAAACTGTACAAATAACTCTTTATCCACACGAAGTAGATCTATTTAACAGTTTCAATGTTGATAGCTGCAGATGGCAACTACGAAATCAAAGAAATCCTCTACAAGGAGTCACCTGTTTGTTACAGCCATAGATCTAGGTACAACGTACAGTGGCTGGGCCTATTCCACACTAAATGAGCCTGATAAGGTACATGCCAACCAAGCATGGTTCGCCGGAGTGGGTGCGCTTGCTTCATTAAAAACACCGTCCTGTATTTTGCTGACGCCAAAGAAAGAGTTCTCCGCATTCGGCTACGAAGCAGAAACTAAGTTTGCGAGTCTAGCGGAAGACGATGAACATCATTGGTGGTATTTCTTTCGGAGGTTTAAAATGGCATTGTACAATGACCGTGTAAGTTCATTTTTGACTATGCACTAGTTCCACATAAACATTAAAAAATATGTACTTTAACCTGGAAATACCATTTATGTTATTATAATATATCTAAACAAATGTATTACTGTACAATATTCGAAATCAAAAATTTTAAGTTGGGTACATGTCTTTTGCAAGAGTACAGCGATTTCCCGTAAATACAGGATATTAAGTTTCTTTTAATGATACAGTATATACACGAACATATCACTTCAGATTACATCTATTTAACAATTTACAACCAACACTATCTGTTAAAGGGTAAAATGGCCTTGCAATTATCACAAGTTATCAATGGGGTTTAAGATAAGATTTGTGCAAACATAATATCGTGGGCTGAACGCAATACTGTAGTAACTCCTATTAAATAAAGAATGACTTACGACAATACTGCGTTCAACCCTCGATATGACCTTGAGGTAAATTCATTTGACTGCAGACATGAAACTATCAAAAATAGAAAAATAGAACAAATATATAACAATATGTTACCAAAAAGCACACTCGTTTTTATCCAGCATTTATGCATTGGATATATCCTAACGAACCGCAAAAAAATAAATACCAACACTGGTCACTGTTTTGATGGCTTGGCTTCAACGCCCAAGAACAAAATTTCGATAGAACTGTAACAGGCTGAAAATACTTCAGGCCTGACCGGGAATCGAACCCGGGACCTCTCACACCTAAGGCGGACACTCTATCACGTCGCTATAAAAGCTAACTCAATAGCAAGGAAGTATAAGTGCACCCTTATACTCTACCCTACTACATACACCCCCTCCATTTTAGAAATCGTCCTCGAATTCCAGGAGTTTGAACCTCTGTGGAACGTTCTAAGGTGTCCATTCATATCTACTCATGAGTTAATTACGTTTGACGCCAAATGTAACAGACTGAAAATACTTCAGGCATGACCGAGAATCGAACCCAAGACCTCTCACACCTAAGGCGGACACTCTTCCACGTCGCTATAAAAGCTAGCTCAATAGCAAGGAAGTAAAAGTGCACCCTTATACTCTACCCTACTACAGAACCACAATTATTTTGTCATTTTATGCCGATTGGTGTAATGAAGGATTTTAGTATTTAAAAGTGATTTCAAATAGAAGTTGATATTTTATATGATTGTGTAATCTAATTACCAATAAGCAATATTATCAATACTCGTTTCTATTCCCCGTTAAGTTACACTGGTACCGGGAACGTCAATATTTTTCCATACACTGACGTCTGAATTTCATATCGGGTGCGTGACGTAATTCAGTGTGTGTTATTGCACTATTTCTTTCTATTTAGTTCAGTATTGTCAATCCTATTCAGGCTATTGAACATATTTATGATATTAACATAATATTTATACGTGCAGGTGCGTATGTAATAAAAAGGTTATTATCTTTGCATCGGGAAATATGCACTCGTTCTTCAGCGGAAAAATATTGCGCTCCTAAAGTCCGCAATATTTCCGCTGAAGAACTCGTGCATATTTCCCGATACAAAGCTAATAACCTATAAAGTACCGATAGGAGGACGTGATTGTGAATAAACAAGGCGTTGCGTCCGATTCGTTTCCTTCTTTGCTACTGATCAACCTGTTGTTCTTGTTACTTTTCGGAGGTGTTTTAACAGGAGAGAAATCGTGTCTATATTCTGGCGATCACGTGTTGTAAAAACATCTTTTATATATGCGCGTTCCGTTCAAAGCGTAAATGCAATACGGTCCCGAAACGGATATTCCAGAAAGAGATTACATCAGCGTTAAAAACAATGCAGACGTTCCCGCGAATCTCATAAATGGCGTTGCGGGATAATATATTCGTTTGTTAGTGTTTACACGTTTCAAGCTAGAAAGGCGTTAGTGATTGTTCATTCATGAAATAACATCTTTAGACTCCCTTGGGAATGTCTCGGAATTTTGCAGATGTTATAACACGAAGAAAACATTCGTTACTCACGCTGAAGCTGTAAGTAAATTAATTATTCTCTAATCATTATTAACACTGAACTGAACCAATAAAACTGAATCAACTACTAGTACTACAGAATACAAAGACAGAATTTAGGAATAAGGCTTGTATTTGGCAGCAAATATCGAGCTAACAAAGAGAGTTAAATAAGAAAGTTCGAATATAGATACTCCTGAAGAAATTTGTTCTATCATAAAAGAATCCATTCATTTAAACGTAACGGAATGAAAACCTTTAATAACAGAAAATATATTGAAAATGATACTCATAATGTTGGTATAATCATCTACAGATTTTATGAAGTGACCGTCGTCTTCATCGCCCATACCAAACCATTGTGTCTTGATGTGACAATTCCACTACTAGCATGGTCGCAAACTAAAATTCAATTAAATGCATATATACTTTAATTTTTCTTAAAAAGGTAAAACAAAAACAATCTGAATAGCTATATTCAAAGAAAAGCCAACGATTTTAACTGTCAAATGTAAAGATTGTTTGTATCGAGCCTGTTTTGACAAATAACATATCAGGCAGATAGCTTATCTAACGTACAACTAAAATTAGGACCGTATCGTCCGTAATTAATTTGTAAATTGGCATGATCTGGTTCGAACCCGTTATCCTCGATACGTAAGACGTTAAAGCAATTAAAAGTCATGGACTCTAAGTGCTCAACGGCAGGAAGAATCTGAATGTATGAACATTTAGCTAGTATCTTTTACTATCGACAATTTTATACAAAATAAAATTCAAATCACTAACAAAATGGCAGACTAATAAGAAAATCAAAATATAAATATACTTATAAATAAAACGATCCTATGCTTAAAACATCCACAACATTCACTAGTGGTCGGCCCCTGCTGCCAGTTGCCATATAGCTCATAGGAATCACATATACTGACTTTCCGTCCCACTCGTGTACTCTGACATTTGGCCTCCTCACATTGACATTACGTCGTTTCTTGCAGACTACACACAGTGACATTCCGTCACTTCTTGCAGATAACTCTCAGTGACATTCCATCACTTCATGCAGATTACTCATAGTGACATTCCGTCACTTTATGCAGATTACTCACAGTGACATTCCGTCACTTATGCAGATTACTCAGTGACATTCCGTCACTTCTTGCAGATTACTCACAGTAACATTCCATCACTTCTTGTAGATTACTGACCACTTCTTGCGGATTACTCACAGTGACATTCTGTCACTTTACGGAGATTACTCACAGTGACATTCCGTCACCTCAAGCAGAATTCATGCACTGACATTCCGTCAACACCTAACAATTAACCTACTAAAATTATACAAATAGATATTTCGTTTCAACTTCAAATTTGATACATAATACACGAATTGTAATGCTCAACTGTGATTTATTTTCATAATGTCTCTATACGAACACCTATGTGAAACAAACATGAAACAATAATGAATTACATGTATTACTATTCACACGTTCATTTACATAAATCTTATAATGTTTGTATTAGTCTATATATATTCAATCAAATACCGAGATTTAAAGACACTGACAAACGGTCTTTTAAACTGTCCTTTACATACCCATCCCTTGCCGCGGAGGATTTCCACCTGCCATGTCTCTGCCATAACCGCTCAGAGGTATTGTTATTAGCTGAAGTACTGGCACCTCCAGAACGGAAACTATGAAGGCTGTAACGAGAAGCATCTAAACCCAACGAACTCATCATATTTTTGAAACTATCACGAACACTGGAATAGGATAAAGGTTTGTCGCAATTTGGTCTTAGAACGTAAGTGTTTTTACCTTAGAAAACTGTAACGGTCTAAATATAAATTCATCAGAAGTTGGATTAATGCCAGCTTGTAACAAATACCTCTCGAGAAGAGCGACAGGGCAAGAGAAGTTTCCAGTCCTAGAAACAATGACAGTGTTTCCATCACTTAACACATCAGTCTTTGAATGTTCAACATGTATTTCACAATGAGTATTGAAATTTTTTATGTCTGATCTTTTTATGTGTAACGATTCATTTATACGAAAGAAACCAGCAAATGATAAAACAAAGAAACAAATAAGTCTTAAATTTCCCAAAGAACTGTCCTCAGCAGCATAGTGTTGCACTAATTTTATTAGTATATCTGAAGTAACCGGTTCCTTCTTGTTAATGGGTTTAGCTATCATTCTAATACAACCATTGAGACATAATTTTAACCATTCATCTGAACACGGATTTGGTGAAAAAGAAACATTGTGTGCCCAGTTAATGGCATAAAAAATCATATTTAATTTAGACTTGCTACACGAATGACAGTTATCGTCCTGTAAAACGGAAACTAAATAAAGTGCTACCGTTACTGGCGTAGCGGGTAGAGCGGTTAACTGGACAATGGTACACCATTCTCTAAACTTCTTGAAAGCTTGAAAATAGCTACGTGTGGTAGATGGTTCTTTTCCCCTCATGCACACTTGTTGCACTGCTGAGAACAGATCTGTATTGAAATGACTGGCTTGAATTTTGACATCATTCCATCTGTTTGTTTCAAACAAATCTGTAAAACCATGAGAAGAAATATAATATACATGTATTATATTATGTAACGAAACTAAGATTTTATGATACATCAGAGCAGTCTAACTTCACTACCAAAACTTTGCGGTGAATTTTTCTGAACCGAAAATAGTGTCTTTGTTACGACCTTGCATATAAATATTACTTGGGTCATTAAACAATAGCATGTCGGAAATATATGGCTTAAAGACCGAATGCTCACTAACTATCAAAGGAAAAAAGGGACTAGATGGCCGATAAGGTGCTACTAGAGTACCTTTCGCTGTACAAAATAACAAAAAATGAGCGCTTTGGGCATTAAATACACCGGCGGTACTAACCAGTTGTTAACCTTGGACCAGCTGACCGAGAAAGCATCTACAGCCTCGGAATCAGGGGTCCAGAATAATGAATTATAACGAGGCAACTTAGTATTGTATTCATTGGCAAAGCGATCAACTTCATGAGGCCCGAACATATTGTCTATGAAATGGAAAAAATCTGGTGTTACACCGTAATCATCGTAATCTAATAATCTGCTGAGCTCATCAGCTGTAATATTCTTATCTCTACTAATCCAGGTTGGTTCCAAGGAAATACCATTGCTGGCACATACGTTAAAAACTTCTAAAGCCATATTCTGCAGATTGACATTCATGCTACCTTTATTAATAATATGTACACAATTTTTGTTATCAGTGTTCCAAACGACTCTTTTTCCTCGTAACTGATTTTTAAATGAACATAGCGAAAACTTTATTGCTAAAAGTTCTCTGAAAGTAGAACTTTGATTTTTCTCGAAATCTGACCAAACCTTGTGTGCAATATCACCACAACACTCGATATACCCTGCACCTGCCACTGCCGAAGCATCTGAGTAAACTATCTCTGCAGGAAGATAATCCTGAAAAAGCACTTTGTGAAAAGAGGAATCGAATACAGTTTTCCAAAATTTTAAGCAATTCCACAGACGTGTAATATCTATATTTTTGTCCCAACTAACTCTTGTCTCTATGAAACCATAAAACGGTTTTGTTTGCAACAAACAAACATTACCTAGGACGGGTGCCATGGATATGATTTTACCAGATAGCTGAGCAAGTTTCCTGGCAGACGAAAAGGGGAAGTAATCTAATACTTTCTGTAGGCATTCTCTTGTGCTTACTATTCTCCTAGTAGGGATACGCAGACATCCATTCTTAAGATCCCAAACATAGCCTAACCATTCTAAACACTGAATTGGCAGAAAAATAGACTTTTCTAAATTTACCAAAAACCCCGCCTTTTTGAGAGTGTCGAAAACAAAGTCGGCATCTGACTTAGCCAGTTCGTAGGTGGCATTTATACCCCAACCATCGTCCAGAAACAAGACTATCCTAATACCGAATGAACGCCAGTACTTAACAAGGGGACGTAACCCTTTTGTGAAAATGAAAGGGGCAGATGATAATCCGAATGGTAGCACAGAGAAAAAATACTTAATTTTGCCTTCCATTTGCCATGAAAAACCAAGATATGTATGATGTATTGGTTTTATGGAAAAATGATGGTAACCTGAACTGAGGTCGAATTTGAACATGAAACCATTAGGAACCAGAAATTCCTTGGCTACTTTGAAATCTTCGAATTTCACTTTCTGTTTTTTGACATATGTGTTCAAAACGCTCAAATCTAAAATCAAACGTTTTTTGCCGACGCTATTAATAGCAACTGATAAAGGGTTAACATTATGAGGTAAAAAGGGCACCTGATAGACGCAGTTTTTATCTAACAGTTTTAAAATTTCAGACTTCACAAAATCATAATTTTCTAAAGCAGAGCGATTGTTCTTCAAAACAAAAGTAGGTGGATTTACAATGAAAGGTATTGTATAACCATGCTCAATAACAGATAAGATGTCAGTGTTTGCTTGAATAGTATCTTTCCAAAACGGAAGTGCAGCTTGAAGTCTCTTTTTAACAGAACGATCCGAAACAGAAAATGAGCTTTCAATTGTCTCACAAAATATTTCAGTGAAATCTAAATCAGGAAGAAATTCTGACGATTCAGCAAAAAGCCAATACTTATCGTCCTTACATTGACAATCTGAAACTTCATTTTTCTTTTGTCTCTGGCTTGGCACTGGTATTGTCCAGGATGGGGACTGCCGACCTTCTTGAGGTTCCAGACTCCAAGGGTCGCTCGACACTGGACATCCTGAGATGGGCGGCGCAGCCGGTTGCGAAGTGACCCACTCTTCCGCATGCGTAACAAACGATGTCTCGACTGCCAACGGTTTTCTTTTGTCCCGCCACTGTATTTCTTTGTAGTTCTCTCCGATAGCTACGAAAAGACTGTCAAAACCAAAAAGTATTTATTTATTTATTTATTTATTTATTTCTATCCTAACGCTACTTATTTCAAATAATGCTAAACGAAATTCAGAGGAGTATTTTCATAAAACTTAATAGAACTGCATGCTACGCCTAAGCATTTTGCTTTTGAAATATCCTCCCGCATAAGGGGTGAAGAAATATAATGAAACTTTACACACATTGTATAATAGAATAGCCAAAACACAGTGTGCGCGCTGCATAATTCAGGTTAATAACCGAAGATAAATTTGGCTTTATAAATACTTTTTCGTGCAGAAAGAATTAATAAACTCTCATTTCAGATATTTTTGACAAATAATACAATATAAATTAATAAATCAACTACTTAAATCGTGTACAGACTAACAACTAAATTTTATGGTGATAAACGGTCAATGACATTATCGGGGAGCAAATTCATATATTAACAAAACGCGATAACTGTGGCCTTTATTTACTAATACCGGATCAACCCATAACAATGAAATAGGGAATCAGGTGGAAACATTACATGACAAATATCTTATATCGCAAAACCGATGTAAATAGCGGCGTGGTCTAGTGGTTAACACGTATGATTTGTAAGCTTACAATGCTGTTTCGAATACGGGACGAGCTACTTTTTTTTAAATTTTCTAACACGATTTTACCTGGAGAAGAATGCAGGTAAAACTATTGGTATCATGATTTTCTTGTGCACTTATACTAAGTTAATATTAATATTTTTCACAGGATCTCATATTAGAATCGATATTAAATCTATTAACATTGCAAAATGAATAGAGAAAACTCTTGCAAGAATGAAAGCAAAAATAAATACAAAAGATGATATAAAAAAGACCTGCAAAAATAGAATTAGTAAAACCATTTTTAAAAAGAAGGACTCGAACCTACACCATACAAACATAAAAAGAATAGAGATCCAACACACTATCCACTTGACTACAAATCTGTTATAGAATGACGTATCGTGTCTAGAGTAAAGAATATACTACAATATACAAATTTACACCACTTATCGGAAAATACACCTGCTTTACCTGTTTTTGGATTTTACCAAGTACCGTTAAAACAAAATTATCGCGATCCATTAATACTAACTTACTATTCGATATATAAGTAAACAATAACAGCCAACAATGAATTCGCCGTGGGAAAGTTTTAACAAGTCCTGCACGGAAATCACGTGAAAGTGACGCCGTTTACTATTTATCTGCTCGATTAAAGGTCGAGCTTGTATCTGTAATGTAATAGATTTTGATCTTTATAATTCTTTACACATGTACCTATTTTACGGTATATATTACAAACTCAAGTACGCAGTGGACGCCCAAACGATATTTGTGTATCCGTGAAGCCATTGTAAATGAAAATAAAAAACGAAAAAATTACCTGGTTACTATTACCAGCTGAGCTATTATCAGACTCAAACTTTTTAGACTTTTCCAACTTTGCCTTGGCCCTCTCCTCGGCTCTACGAATCTTTTTATCGTCATCAGAGTCGCTAGCGACTTCGTTCTGCTCATATTCCTGTATAGTTAACCAGCCTGCCGATGAAGAATCTGCTATACGGATAAGTTTATTCCTATGCTTTATCTTACTTTTGGCTTCCTCCAAGAAATCAGTGGCCTTACTGGCGTTTCTAAGATTAATAGCTTTCTGAGCCGAGTCTAATAAATCTGCTATATCAGCATTAAAAAGATACTGCTTTCTATTTGAAACGTTTTTGAAAGATAATGAATTATCAGTTCGTACCTTTTTTCGTACGTTTTCTGCTGCCCATTCGGAATCTTCTTTGAAGTCTCGCTTCAATTCTGTGAACTTGGAGTTAAAATATCCTTTGAGTTCTTCCACGATTTCCTTCCTAAACCCAGGAGGTGCTTCCGAAGCTATATTTTGTGAAATTCTCCCACGTTCCCTTGTATCGAGCTCAGTATCCGACATATCCAATGTATAGTTTTGCTGCCAAAAACTTAGCCTCGAGTGGCGATAAACCGCGCAAACACTGCTTTTATATCCCGATAAAGCTATAACGCATGAAAAACACTGGTGAATACCCGCCAAAATGTACCGCTAACTTGACCAAAACTTGCAAAACTGGTTAATATCGAAACGCGAATAATTACATTTATCTTTACAAGCAAACATAGGAAGTGACGTTATGCCTATAATCTTAACACATTTTTCGCACAAAAGTCACGTTACGTGATGACGTGCCAAATTTACAACATCCAGATTGCTTTAAACATGATCCAACATGATTACGTCTGATCTGCTGTTAGCTTTTTATGGTTTCAGCCCTGTCTACCATATGAATAAAAGTTTCTGTCTTGGCGTTTTACCAACGTGTCCACTCCTCACAAAAATATGTCAACAGTTCAATTTCGAGCACTATTGGGAATTCCATATTTCACTGGCGATTGCAACTGACTCAAAGTGTAAAGGAACGTTAAATTTTAAGGACTATGCTATTTCGACAATGCAAAATTCGTATGTAAAACTGAGATTGTCGTAACAACGCGAGAAATGCACGGGGATCAAAAAGAAACTAATAATTATAAGAAAATGTATCTCCGAATAAATTATAAAGTATCAATGACACTCAAAAACATGTCCCAACAGTGCACTAGAAGAAAATGCATAGAAATTTTTGGGGTAAGTATTTGGTACCGTAAGTCTCTCATATATATACAATATATATATTCTTCAATCAAGGATATGTCAGTGTAAATGAGCTGAGCGTTAGCTTTCTAAGAAAACGCCGTTAAACTATGTTACACGAATCACACGTGCACCGCTCTTTTACAAAACTGTGTCCGCCATGTTTTCTTCAGTGAACGAAATAAAAAGGAGTATTTTACCTTAGATTTCCTTATTGTAGAGTACGATTGACTTTCTAATCTAAATGAAACATCACTTTTTTATAACATCCCACTGTCCGATCTTTCTGATCACTTAACGATCACTCACAATTACAAAATAAAACCAACGTATCATCAAAATTATCACTTTACACGGCTTCATGGACATCACGGCCTACTAACATTAAATTTGTAATCATGCGCCAACCGAACAAATGATGAAAGATCGGTACTTTTTCAAAGACATGTTTTATTTCCTGTAATTTTCTGATATTCTAACCTTCAAACAACCGAATTGTATGCACAGAAATAACGAAACATTTATGCAATATAGCTTTTAGTATAAATTTTGGATCTATCTTTTTCCAGCCCAACAACAGACATGTATATGTCACAAACCCGGCCTGTCCTCGAAATCAGTGTCAAAGGTTACTAGAACATAAATACAATAAATAAACAACCGCTTACTATGTTCTTGTAAGTCCTGTAAGATGAAACGGCTCGTGTTTATACATTCATATATATTCCGTATCGGGAACATTGACAATCACAAGTCGATCCTTACCACGAACATGAAAACAGTTACTTTTATGCCTTTGTTTACATTTCAAAAGTAACTATTCACATATACGTTCAAGAACGTAAATTTCGTGCTTTCCGACCCACATGGTGTGTAAACTTCTGTATTTAAAAGTATGGTGTATTCGGCAAACCATTTGTAACTTCCAACGTGGTAAATGTCATTGTCAGTTATATTTACGAAATTTAATTGAATATTTATGTTTTATACTTGCAAAAGAAAAACTTGATGGTCATGGTCGCTGGCTTCGAATTCCTCGCCCATCACCGACGTGGGATCAAAAACCCACTTGAGGTGTGAAACTTTTCACGTAAGGAAGCCATCCAACTGAGGTTAGTGTCTCGATCTAGGTACTAGTCTGAGCCTCAAAAAATGTCTGGAGGGACCCCTGGAGCCTTTCACCACCAACAAAACCTGGGAAAAGTTCATTGTGTCGTTTCGGTGTTACTCACAATCAAACAAAATAAACATTGTTCCCGTTTTTGTTTGTTTGTTTTATATAAATGAATATGCAAAAAGGGTTTGTTTGTTTCAGTGTAACGTCAAAATATAATATTACAATTATATATCAACAGTGAATGCCACATGCATTATTTGTTCACGAGGGGTTATGCTTTAATCTTACAGGTAAAACAAATATATTCCTATTGTATAAAGGGTTAAGGTAAATATACATGTATATGTGTGTGTACTCGTGGAATTAAATGTTAAGTGTAAAAAGTATATATTCACAGTTCAAATCATCCATGCTAAATAATACGTACGATATGTTTGCTTTCTCACTGTCTAACATGTTCGAAATGATTTATTCGATTTTTATCATAGAGTTCTAGTTTATTTTTCACCTTAAATTAAAGCAAACGTGTTCCATATAATTTAAACAAACTCTGAAGTTTAGTAGGTTGTAGCATTCTCTAGGTCAATGGTATTTTTATTACCTTCTGTAGTCAGTCATTATCTATTGTGAAAAAAAACTCTTTTTAACCAAAGTGGAAAAATTCAGGTACTTGAAAATGCAGCTTTCTAAAGTTAGAATTCTCGATGTCATTTGTCAGACATACCTTGTAAATAAATAATATTATTACAAAATTAATACTGCTATTTCTTTTATTGCACTTTGCGGACTTATGATAAAGTTATTTATGTGCATCTGTTCACAACGAAGCACTGACCCTGAGGACTATGTATGGGAAAATATAAGAGTGAACTAAGTGTTGACTGAAAAAGGGCAACATTTATTTTGCCGAACAATACCTTAACAAATATATATTTTCACATATCTGGGCGAAAAATACCGCTTAACAAATATATATTTTCACATATCTGGGCGAGAAATACCGCCATTGCAAAACAATACATTAAAAAAATATATATATTTTCACATGTCTGGGCAGAAAATACCGCCGAAAAAATACCTTAACATTTTATATTTTCACTATCTGGGCGAAACATACCGTCCTTAACAAATAGATATGTTCTCATATCTGAATGGAGTTACAGTCCAATACCATAACAAATATATATATTCACATATTAGGGCGGATATAACCGCCGAAAGCATATTAAGAAATGTAAATGAATTTGCATATTAAGAGAAATCTTTCAAAATTAGAAAATTGTCACTTGAAAGAGGAGGCGGAATAGCATGTGGTGGTAAGATAAAACCAGAAATTAGCCAAAATAAAATTAAAGAAAGAAGCGTGCTATTCACTCTTGAATGCTGACGAAGAAGGAAGATGCCGTTTCACGATTGGTTCAACGGTATAAAAGGAATTCATTGATTGGCTTTTACCGTAGTATATAAATTAACATATTTCAGAATAGGACCGATTTGCTCCAAATGTACAACAATGACATAAATAATTTTATCTACCTATAAAATTCATATATATATATATATGAACAGTACAATTCCTGTAAATGAGCACTACGTAAGCGCTCAGGCCCCTCTCGCACACCATACCTATAGTTCGGACTTCTTTAATGTGTAAAGGCATGTGCACAAAAATGACAAATTTTGCCAACACCTGGTAAATTGTAATGTGTTTTTTAGAAAAGTAATAAACGGAAATAGAAAAATAGCTCTCAGTTCATTTACACGGATAGTTTAGCTTTATTATGTATGTTATAGTTTTTCGCAGTTATGAACGATGACATAGAATACTTACCCCGAAAATTGTGACACGAACATACTGATAACTTTTCCCACTTTACTTTTTAAATTAAAGTAAGAGTTCAGCACTTCATGGTTTTGATGTATTGTCACATTGGAATAACGTTTGTTTTACAGTAACTTCGAAATTAATCAGAAATAATATCATGTACCCCACCCACCTAATTCATAATTTCAAAATAGCATAGGCCTTAATAAATTCGGTATTTGAAGAATACTGAATTCACGCAATTTATCAAAACTAATAAGTGCTAACGGTACAAAGATAATATAAGTCGATGATGGTATAATACTAATTTCTATAGAACGCGTGGGTAAGTTTTGAATAGATGCAGTTAGTTTTATGTCATGTGAACTAAGCCTGATAGACAAACTCGTAACCGTATCTATTCGATATATACCCTCGTTGCGTTCGAGTATATATGGAAAAGACACGGTCACGAGTTTGTCTATCCTATACTTAACAATGTGTTCAATGTCTAAATATTTCATTGAATGAATGTAGCAGCATTATCAGTATTTTATGTATAAGTTGAGGTTAGACCACATTTTTGTTTCTACAGGGTAAGATAGTTATTTATCAATGTTTTTAAAACTGTACTGAAAAGATACAGACTTAGTAAGATTGCAGATCAAATTGTGGAAAAATATTTATTCAGGGAGTATATTGTCCATCTGTAATCTTGTAGAATAGCTGTATTATACTAGTATGATCATAATGATTTTCACGAAGTTTATATTGGAGGAAAAAGTAGGTCACTAGGTTGTGGTGGGTATTTAAACATCAATATAGTGTCCTTTCATTGAACAGCTCAACTGTATTGGTATTCTTTTATTGCAAATGCGTGGCTTTGAGACTGTGTTAATGGTGCTCTGTGCTTCCGAGAAATCTTCCCTTCCTTATTATCTTTTGTATATACATGTCGAAAACTATACACCATATTTTGTTTCAGTAATGTGTCCAAAGATGCTAATGTCTTTAGAAATAATCTCTAAGTTGCACACTTAACTGGTTTTAGTACGTATTCAGTTAAAAAAAGGCTCAACATAGCATACGAATACTGCATTAAACAAATTTGCACCCAACTTGATGTTAATGTATATCTGTTATACGACGAGGTTCGCAGTTAAACACTATACTTTGTTTCTACAATAACAAGTATGTCCAGTTCTGTGCATCATTTTGTTAATTTTACATACACACACTATATATTGTTTATCAGCACATGTATTGGGTCCTACGTTACAGAACATTTTTGCAAGTATGTACGAATACTGTACAACAAATTAATTTAGGTTTAGGATTGATTACAAAAAAAACTTGTCTGTATTGTTTGATTCTTGCAATATTGGAACGAGGATTTTTGCCATTTTAATACATTTACGTAGTTCTGTTAATTTTTTTACTACACTGTGAAATGTCTCACTGTTGTGTGCATACCCCAATGATGTTTCGGTGTTAATCACGCCAAAATACGATATTTTTTATTAAGAAAATAAAGTCTTTGTTGCATAATTATATACATGTAAGGATGATTTTATCAGATAAATCATTTAAGATATACTTGAAGTTTTTATCAATATTTTTACTTTGAATTCCTTGGAGACATGACCTAGACATATCTCTCGGGTACGTAAGTCTAAAGCAAATATTGCTGAGGGTGAACGATTCCCATTGTTTGCATATGCCCACGCCAGCCAATATATCATATTGCACTGAAGTGGGGGTATGGGAAATTGCTAAAGCAAAATGTACCATAAAAATGTACTTTAAAGAAAACAAGTAAAGAACCTAGTAATTTAAACTAAAGTTATTCTGTGTGTTCTTAACAGTCATGTTGGTCTGATAATAACATTTTGTCTCTCCTTTCGGATTTGCATACTTCCCGCTTTCCTAAATTAAATGAACTTCTACATTGAATCGAATAATATTTCGATACTTTTCTTGCTTACATTTTTCTCTATTAGAACTTGAGCCACCTTTCTACTATGGAAGACATATCAGGAAAGAAACTTCCAGCGTTGGAAATATTTGCTCATGCTATACGATATCTGAAGAACAATTTCAGGGAAACAATCGATAAGAGGCTTCAGGATGTCCAAGATACTGATGTGAACTATGTCCTTACCGTTCCAGCAATTTGGGATGACATGGCAAAGCGATTCATGCGACAAGCAGCGACTGAGGTAATTATGATTCTTAACAATTAAGGACATGACACTAATGTTTCGTCTGACAGGACAAGCACCGGTACATGTATTTCTACCCTCTCTTTCAATATTACAGTGTACGGCAGTAAAGTTAATATGAATATATCATTGAAGCTTACACATCACTATCAATGTCAATGTATAAATGAGTAAGTACCATTTTCATTTGGAGTTCTTAATTCACCGTTGGCATGCTCGATAACGTAACTATTTTGTCTTAATAGTTTTCTTTTAATTTTACACTACAGGCTGGAATTACTAACGACCAACTTACTATTGCACTAGAACCTGAGGCAGCGTCCATTTGGTGTCAGGGACTGCAAACAGAGATTCGGCGTGCCAACAACACAACAGATACTGGTATTTCATCTGTGGGTACGAGATATATGATTGTGGATTTAGGAGGTAAGTCAAATTAATCTTATTTGAAATAAAGGTCGTAACGTTTAGCTACATAAATATTTCATGAACTTGATCAATTACATAATAATCTGAGCATTCTAATAAATTGCAACAAATAAATTTTACACTAAAATAAAAAAAATTGGTTATTACAGAAAAATAGTTAAACTAAAATGTAAAATGTACATGAAGGTTTTATTACAAGAATGCCTAGATGTTCATAATAAAGTATCTTAGTAGACACTTGTTGTTGTATTTAACATTAGACTCAACATATATATATCGAAATACAATGTATTTATAAACCAGGAGGAACTGCAGACATTACTGTTCACGAGAAGGGTCCCAGCAACACGCTGTTGGAGGTACATAAAGCTACATGAGGTGCATGGGGTGGGACTGAAGTTGACAAGAATTACACACAACTTCTCGCACGAATAATTGGACCGACCGAATGGAAGAAATATGAACAAAAGCAGCAAGAAGATCTACTTGACATTCATAGAGATTTTGAAACGAAAAAGAGAAATATATCGACTACTTCTTCTGGTAAAATCACCGTCAAAGTTCCTTTGAGTCTGAAAGAAGCTTATGAAGAAACAGGAAGGTCTGTTTCCGATGTTAAAGGACGGTTTTCTGATACGATGGATTGGAAAGGTGACAAAATCAGGATAGATTCGGCAATAATGAAAAAATGTTTCGAAGGTCCAGTGAGTAATGCCATCACGCATGTTAAGGGGATTCTATCAGAGGCAAATATGAGCAATGTGAACAAGATCATGTTGGTAGGAGGTTTTGCAGAGAGCCCATACGTTCAGCAGACCTTCAAAGAACACTTTAAGGACAAACAAATTATTATACCCACTGAATGCGGGCTTGCAGTCTTGAAAGGAGCCGTACTCTTCGGACAAAATCCTACAGTAGTCACAGCAAGAATCGCACGGTACACATACGGCATGGATATCTGTGTTCCCTTTGATCCTAAAAAGCACCCTGAAGAAAAGCTTCTTGACACGGACTATGGGCAGTTATGCTCAGATTCATTTTGGAAAGCAGTTGAGATAGGACAGGTGGTGAAATACGGGCATGAAGTGTCAAGGATTGGAGGAGCCGTTAATGATGACCAAACACACCTTACCCTTAACATTTTCAAATCAGAACAAAGAAATCCGCTGTATACCACTGATTCGAGTTGTGAAATGATTGGTTCTGTTAGAGTCCCTCTGGATACAGCATTGAAGGCTCATGATAATAATGTCGAAGAAATATTTACATTTGGAGGGACAGAGCTGATGTTTACATCACGACATATGTCTACTGGAGTAACTGAAAAGCTAAACTTAGATCTTTAAAGCAAACTAAGGAATCGACCAATTCTCTCAGATCTAGATATTTATAGTTTAGGGTTAAATCAATGGTCTCGAGGAAATCAAAACCCGTTTTTAGTAGCTTTATTGATTAACCTCACATGAGTCAAGGAAATCTAACTGTTGTAAGGATTTATAAGGAGGTTATGAGCTTATTTAAGACACACTGCTTGTTCGGTTTTGTCAGTTCTTTCCTCTTTGACTTTGTCTGACGGGACAGGTGGAAGACTCTGTGATTGTTACTTCTAACAGCCCTTTGGGACTGAGCTTCTTTGATATTAGCCGTCTGATTTGTTCCTCGAACCCTTGACTGTGTGTCTCTTTGTTGCTCTGTTTCATACTTGCTTTATGTATATGTGTATCTGGTTCTATGGGTTTTCTATCTATATAATTATATTACTCAAGATTTTAATATTTTATGTATCATGTTTTGCTACCAATACGTGTATAAAGGATAGCGAGGAGCATCTAAACATAGCTTTCATAGCAAGGATAAATTTTGTATTGTGGCCCGAATAGTTTCTTGAATAAATTGAGCACATGTAATTTATAGGCATTTATATTCAATTGGTTACTTAAGATGAATAGAGAACTAAGGGTTGCCACAAATGAGTAATTCTTGAGTACGATAAATGAATGATTGCATTGAATTTCCTAGCTTATAGAGATCTAAAAACTATACTGGGGTGTCGTAAACCAGTTGTTTACAGATTCTCTCTATAAGTGCAATTTGGTCCTTTTTGTCTCAAATTGCAGTGTCATGAAACACGTTTTATCGTATACACCTTTCACGAACAGACTCAGTCACAGCGACACTGTTATTATTTGCTTGGTTGTTGCATTTTACACTTCCACAGGTTCGTCTTATAGATTTTATTATTCATCAGATACTCGACTGCAGTGCAAGCTGAAAATGCTGTACAATTAAGAGCCATGTCATATCTTTCTAAAAATATATTGTATCAACGCGTTTTGTTGAATATCTTGCGATTGGTATAGAGCTAGGCTGATAAAATGGCGTGCCAGTAAAGGATCGAACCTGTTTGTAATTCTGCTATTGTGGATGAAAATATTGTATTATTTCATTGCCCTGTGTACAACGCTCTTCGAACAGAATTGTTGTAAGAAGCTTCAAATTTGAATAAATATTTCAACAATTGTAATGATAAAGAAAAAATGCTTTGTTACTTTCAAATCTTGAAATAGTATTTCGACTGCCAAAAGGTGTTTAACACTTTAAATAGGAGAAAATCGTTTTATATAGTAAGGTCATATAAACATATATTGTGTTATAGTTCTTCGATTTTAATTGTGGTTATGTACAAACTATTTAGGACTGTTTTGTATGCTCAGACAGTTTGGTTAAGTAAATGTTTAACGTGTTAACACTTCAGTTTTAATTGTGACATCCCGCACACTAAATTAGAACCATAAGGCTTGTCAGTACAGGAGTTTTAGCAAGTATAGAAGTTCTCATTTCATGCATTTGTACGAATAATTTTATCAGATGTAATATCTTGTAAAACCCTCATATTTCTTGTCAGAAAGGTTTGCATGATATTTACTGCTATTGTTGTGTATATAATGTATTTTCAAACTATTTTTACGATTCATTGTTCAATAATGCGGCCCTTTTAGACTTGTTTTTAGCTTCAATTAAAACTTTAATTATTGAAATGATCTAATTAATCTACAAATTCTGCTTTGTTCCATGTAGCTTAAGATATATCTTTTAAAAATAAAATAAAGCGGCTGCCAAGAGAAGTTGTGTCGTGAAAACAGTGCAAAAGTTCAAAGGCAATGTATTGATAAAACTAATGCTGTTAAATAGGGACATACACAGCCTCTATTTAGATGTTCTGTGATTTCAGACATACATACTATAAGTTTCATCCAATAAATGATGCAACTGCCTTAATACATTTCGAAGTATACTGAATAAATCTAAATCTAATGCCTCATATTTTGTCGAGAAATTCTATGTAAACATGTAACATGTATGAAAGTATGAAGAAGAAAAAAGCACAAATATGTATTTCAAAAGTACTTTTTGGCGTAGCACATGCGCGATGTTCGCGGGCACGATATTGTCGCATCTAGCGCGGAATCATAAATTACTGAAATGTATTATTTTTATGATATAACTACTGTTTCAGATGATATGTTGATTACAATATGTGTCTGCTAATAGTGTAACGCATCGTTTCGGTTTGAAAATTACCCAGTCATTTGAATAAAGCACAAATACGGATTATACACATGAATATAATTGAAATGTTTCGAAAACTGTCGTTTCTAGGGCAGCTGTGCCGACTGCCATATAGATAGCTGGCCAAGTAAGTATTTGTCAATCGCTTATTTAGCTTCAGACAATGCCTAGGTTTTATACCTGACTCCTACAAACTGTTACGGAAATATAATCTCGTGGCTGTACTAGATAAGTTTGTACGAACTGGTGAATTCTCTACAAAACAGACATGAAAGAACATGTTAAATAAGCAAGTCGTTTTAACACCTATGTAAAAAAGAACGGAATCATTATACCACCGGAGACCGGGTGCTGAATTACCGTCCAACGGCAGGTAATGCGTGTGAAGTTTGGTCTATTGCCATTAGTACAACAGAGTAACGTCCTCGAAAACAGTTTCACGGATATATAACTCTGCTCAATATTATGTGAAAATTTAATTGACCATGTTATTTACTTTTGCCTCGGTACATCTTCAGCGCGAATTTCCATGTGGAACCATGTGATAAATTCTCGGGCAATTAACTTTCAGAAAGGATATAATATCGCTGACACACAAGAGGCAGAGCCTCACATTTTAGTATTTTATTCATGAAACTCGTTTATAAATTCAGTATGAAAAGATCCTCTACATGTATTGATTAAATTTCGGTGAGGCGTTCAAATATAGATACATTATAATAAACGTATTTATAAGATTTCCAAATTGTTCTTTTATTTCGATTTCGACAAGATCATGTTTGTTGGGGGGGGGGGGGGGGGGTTGTTGTTGTTTTTTTTTTCAAAAATTAATACTCACTGAAAACTAATTAATATCAGTATGTTTAACTAAATTTCTTCTCCCAGGATTGTCTCGTTGCCTCGTTAACTTTCGTTACGAACAAGATAGACTCACAAAGGAAATTGCGTAACATTATTTTGTCTTTATTGGCTTTATGTATATGCATGGATATGTATATAGTGCACATATAGAAAACATAATGAAAGCCATTTATCATTGTACCTTTTCCATCTTTTCCTTAACTGGATATCAATTTAAATATTGTACTATTTTTCTCTTTGACAGTGTCATTACTGAAACTTAAAGCTATTTGAATTATTTTATATATTAGCAGGTTTAATATTTGTTGCAAGATAGTATTATGTAGACATTGTTAAGAATAATATAGTCTTTTCTATATATGTTCAGCTCTTCATTAACGTTGAAAGAAATAAAGTATCTATCTATATTATTTTTATCTCGTTCGTTTGCGGAAGAATATATATTGCCGCTACAGATCTCGTTTAATTTCTTGATACAAAGCTAATAAACAAAATCCGCGTTCCATAAGTCATGGCCTTCAGGAAAATTTGGGTACATTTCTTCTAAACGATTAGTCACGCCATATTATATACTTAGCAACTTTTGTAACTCAACACTTTTCGTTTTCTTTCAGTTATCTCTGTCAAACATTGACTAGTTTATGATCTTATATGGTTGAACCAATAAGCCATCAGAAAAATATTTACGTATTTTGAGTCAGGCCACTGTCAAACAATAACCATATTAAACAGAAATATCCAAAAATAAACCTATTTATATTGATCTGCCTAACTGACAAGTTATCTTAAACGAACAGTATTAAATGATCAGTTAAGTAAACATAACAACAATAAAATCGGGCGTAATTCTTTGAGCCAGTGTAACACAAAATGAGTGCAAGCTGGTACTTTTGCGTCTATGAGAAGCTTAGACTGGAAACAAATGTGGGTGGGGTAATTTTTTTAATTCTGTCAAAATGACAGAGAATAGATTAATGTTTTGTGTATGAATATATGGAGAGACGTTATTTAATTGTTTTAATTGTAATTTTGGAAAATAAGAAATTTATAAACATATTATTCGGTATTTATTAACTTCCCCATATATTAACTTCCCCAAATGTTGTGCAATTGATAAGATAAAAAGAAAATTGAAATTCTGTTATTATAATTATTATAGAAATGTTATTTCTAACAGTTAAAAAGATGAATTATTTTTACTTTGACGTCGTTCGTGAGCAATTCCATCTGCCTACATCTGTCAGGTTAGGATAACACCTGAAAATTGCCATAAAATACAACATCCCACTTTTCTTTTTAAACTGTACTAATTTTACCGCAAATAAGAGTCTGTGTCACAAATTGACATACGGGCCTTTTTTTATATGTATTGTAAATGCAGGTATTGCATCATCTTTTTGTAAATTTTTGAGTTATTGAGGTAAATGTCAGATTTCACGCATAAAATACCTCTCATGTTTTTCTGTATTTCATAACTTAAATTTCCATGTAAATTTCATTAAATTCGGTTCAGTAATAAGAAAGTTGATATTTTATAAACTTCAGTAATTTATGTTTTTATCCCCAAAACCACTATAATGGGCCTCAAATTGTCAATTTAAATTCGCGCCAAAGTAGTTAGATTCCCCGGCTATATCGTGAATCCCGTGAAAATGACAATAGTCGGAGTCCACGGCTTAGCCGTGAATCCCATGAAATTTAGTATTTGGCGGGACATTATCCTTTAAATAGACTGGACTAGATATGCCTTGCGCACACCACCTTACGACTTTATAGACGAATCTATGTCTGAATTATTTTCTTGCTAGAAATTTATGCTCGATCGAGGTAAGAAATTTATTTGTTAGATTTTTGTATGATTTTTGCATTACGATTTTTTTTGGGTAAATTTTTGTTCATTCTACAGAATTCTGTAACATTTACTTTTCGGCATATGATTTTAGCTAGTTTCGGTATGTCAGGATGATTTATTAAATTTTTCAGACTTTTGTAAATTATTTCGAAAGAGGAATCTAAAATGTTTCATTTATATAAGATGTAAAATTTGTACTGAAATTTGTAACATGATATTTATAAAGTACTTTGTTTCAAAAACTTATGTCAAACATTTCGTTATTATGGAACGCCATTACTGCATTGTATTGTTATGTATAAATTTATATGGCAAGTCTAGTACCATGTATATATTATTGTAATATGAAATTGTGTGACAGTCTATTGCATACACATACAATGTCCGTTTTAGTGTATGGCATTAGATATTATATGGATGCCAACTATCATATAACGTTTGATTTACATTGAATTTTGTTAATTTGTAGTTGTAAATAATAGCTGCAGTTTATCATGTCCGTATCTATAATGTTTCATCATATACTTTTCATATCATTTCATACTTTAACTTTAGTCTTTTAAGTAAGTAATCTTTGTAATATGGAAGTAATAAGTGACGTATTTTAATCATGTGACGTTTGAACTTAGTAGCACATATATTTTGTATAAGTAGCACGTATTATTTATGGGAGCCTACGGAGGTATGGTGTACCCAAAGGAGCAGTTTTATGCCCTGACTTTTTCTTTTGCTATGGTGCTTACCATATGTTATATATTTTAGCTTCTTCCGCCAAACGATTTTTCCTGGTGATGTCATAACCCGGAAGTACAATGCCCGAGGTTCACTTGTCTTCACTCGCCTAGATGTGATATTCCCAGCGCAGAGCTTTCGTCCCATGGTTGTGCCGTAAACCGCAAAGACGATGATTTTTGTTATCCTCTGAAGTCAGCTCAGGGATGCAATCACCTACCACCATAGGGAGCCAACACGGAATCAACGTATTCACGGTTTAAAGGGACTGAATTCAGAAAGCTACGTTTTGTTTGTGCTACTTAAAGTTCACAATTACATTAAAGACCTGTGTCACGTCAGATTAGAATGGACTATAAGAACTTTTGTATCGAGAGATACTGAACTTTCTTTTTTTTTCTTTCTTATAATCAGTTTTTTTTTTCTTTTCATATCTATTCATTGTAAATAATCATCTTATGTAAATAAATTTGTAAATATTGTAAAGGGTGTTGATTTGTTCTGATGGTTACTGTCGCCGGTACGGCCTTTCCTGTCACAGTCTGATGGTCATATTCTTACAGGGACAATTTATCACAGGCTTTCATTAATCACATATAGTCATATAACAATGAATATACAAAGAACAAAGAAAATCATTTGATGTCCTTTAGTCCTTGATTTATTTCGTCAAATCGACTTAAACATTACTTACATATGCTTCTTACATCGAAATAACACTGACAAGACCTATCAAGAAGTTCCTCTATTGCAGCTCTTTGAATATATGCAATCTCAGAAAATTTTGCTACGATGTATCATTAGACATAGTGTTCGATTCCGACGATATTTTTTCAGCCTTTAGATTATTTATTTCTATGGTGGCATATTTCTGCAAACCTCATATCCACGCATTTAAACCTCAATCTCAATTTTTTTTTCGTAAAAATGTTACTTCTTCAGTTATTATCAATTGCATGTTATCCACATAAGTATCTTAACAGGACAACACTGCCTTTTGGTGCCCATAACTGCCATCTACATATTCACTTACGTTAAATAACTAGGTATCTTGATTTTTGTCAGTTAGTTATGATTGGCAATATCCCATAATAGTCCCTTATCATTACGGAATGAATGGAAATATATAAAGGGACATAATGAATATGCAAATTTATCATTCCTTCAGAATGTTATAAATCATATCTATAAGTTTCACAAACCATTAGGGGTTGTGGTCAGGGACACGGACGATTTACTCTCATTCATTCCATATAGGGAATGAAAAGTTTATCCGTGAATCACCAATTTGGGTACAAATATGGATATTAAGAAAACTTTCACAATAACCACCTATTTATGTGAATATGTGGATGGCAGAAGCGGACACTTACAGGCAGTTTTATCGTGTTCACATAATTATCTGGATAACACGCAATGTTGCCACTTGCCAGATAATAACTGGATATTTGACATTTTAGAGAAATCTGTCTACATAAATAAGTGGATATGTGGTTGGCAGAAATATGCCGGAAAAATATTTCTAATTTCTGGCTGATATGCCTTATAAAAAGCATTCGAAACAATTTGAATGTCCTATATTTCACAAGGGAAATAAATCTATGGGTAATACGTGTTCAAAACGAAAGAGAAAGTATATTTTCAAAACGAAAGAGGAAGAATATTTCTATAAATACTTTTCTGTGTTCAAAACGGAAGAGGAAGAATATTTCTAGAAATACTCTATGGATTTATTTTGAATATCCATATTTTTCTTATCCTGACAATATAGCTGCCAACTAAAACATCGATGTAAGAATAACAATGTAAAAATACAATAAGTATATATAACTGTAATGGCACGCGAGTAGTCCCCGGACAGAAATCGCATATATTTCGTCCTCAAAAGCTTAACCAATATCAAGAATAAAAACGATTTACATAAGTGGCAGGGGCCAGTTTCGCATTTCCCGGGTACGTTTTTTAAATAAAATAGACAGATGCACTTTAAAGGCATTTATATTCAACTGGTTATTTATGATGTTTATAGAACTGAGGATTCCTGCGTACGAATAGTTATTGTGTAAAGTGCATATGCACTTGAATCGATTTTCCTAGCTCCGTGTAGACAGCCGGGTCTAAAGTCTTACCTGGGGTAACGGAATTCAGACGAAATGGAAACGGTCTTTCATCCATCCAGATTCAACTCAAAATAGCGGCAAAAGTAAACGGTTATGAGACACTTTTCTTCCCACCATTATTTTCGTCTGGCCACATGCTTTAAAAATATGCATGTGTTTTAGGTCAGTCATTTGCAGATAATACGGTACATGTCGCGCAAGGTGTGCATTTTGGGCCATTTTTGCCTCAAAATTTAGTGTCCTGAAACCTGCGTTTTACTCGTTTTTATCACAGAAGCAACATAATCGGCAGGCTGAAAATGTCGCACGATGAAGTGATAAGTCTATGCAATACATTCGCTCAAAACTTGCCTTTAATTTATCAAAATTGGATTTTTCATGATTTTTTTCGCACTGGTATCAGCGCAGATTTGTGGAATTTTCAAATTAAATGTCCCCTGCCCCCATATATACAAACTTAAGCTCCAGTATCACTGGCGCCAGACAAGAAAGAAAATGCTTCTGTACATGTTATACCCTACCCCTAGGTATTCTATAAGAATCATGGTCATGAACGGGAAATTATACTAACCCATTTCACTGGTACATTTCTCAACTTAAACGTGCAGTTCAGTGAATGGGTACCTAGTATATTAAACAAGTGATAATTTATCTTCCATCGTGCACCAGTCACATTGTCTCAATGTTCATATTGCTGAGATTATCAACATATTTTATGCTTCCATCAACGTTACAGAAAAAAACGTGCGTGACCTTCCCTAATGAACATCCGGTCTAGAGGTCACGGGTCACGGCAGTGTGCACATGTTTGGCGAAATGTAAACAAACAAAAATAGAATTTTAAAAAAAAAATCACAATTTTACACTAAAATAGACAAAAAGTGGAAACTTCACAGGTCGCTCAACAGGACAAAAACATAAATGTTGCAGGCTCGGTTTGATTGAGCCTGTTCATGGACGGTAGTGGAAATGCATGCTACCGTCCACGCCCTCTAGCCCCGGGTTGAGCAGAACTCAACATTTACACATGCTAAAAGTACAAAAAGCAATTTAGAGACATCCGCATATGTATTCAAAATGATCTTTAATTTGAAATCGTACATTGGTCTGTATCTGTTCTGTTTATTTTATTCATTTTGCACATTTATGCTGCATTTTCACATTTTTGAGCTAACACGTGTAGTAAAACGACGATTGACACATATTTTCACAATAGCCAATTAGAATGGTTTTGTAATCTAGAACGGAACTTCACCAGGGAAGGTCAAGCAAGTTTTTTTTGTGTAACGTTGAAATAACTATAAACTACGCGTTGTTTTTCTAAGATAAGATGTATTGAAGAAATGTGACCGGTACACAATGGAAGTGTTACATTTGTTTATGTTAAATGCGCATGCGTGAATGCCCCTATATATTCTGAGAGCGCTTCCCGCGCTAGTCAGTCGTTACAGTAACTAGTATAGAGTAGAATCACGTGTTGTGTTCTGATCTCTCTCCCATGAACTGTGGACATATCATAATAACGAAACATAGTGTAAGAAACGGCATTTAAAATCCGTTACTTAAAAGTGTAAACGACTCAAAGTGAAAAATTGGATATAAAACAGAAATACTATAACTGCAAGGCTTGTAAAGTGAATACTGACCATCTATGGACTGGGAGTCAACCAATCTCCCAGATAGTTGGAGTAAGTTTGAAAGACACAGCAAGTTGATGTTCGATGGACCCCTTAAAGGAAAAAATCCAAAAGAACAATGTGCTTACATATTATTATGGGTGGGCGATAGAGGCCGCACGGTACACGAGTCGTGGGACTTAACGGAGGCTCAAAATAAATTCATTCTTACCAAATTCAAGGAATTTGTTGAGCCCCAAGCAAATCCAGTTTTCGCAAGATATAAATTTTATCATGAAATTCAGAACGAGGACACCATCGACGAATTTATCGCAAGACTATCAATTAAGGCAAAGGATTGCGATTTTGGTGATAAATTAGACGAAATGCCTAGAGACAGAATAGTATTTGGTTGCAAATCGGAACGGGTGCGCGAAAAATTGATAGAAAAAGGAAAAGACTTAACATTACAAACGGCAAAGGAAATTGCACAATCAAACGAATATAATAAAAAACAAATAGAGGCTATGAAAGCTCACGACAAAGAGATAGATTCGATCACGTCCCGGAGGGCAGGATCTTAGGCCGCACAGTCAAATGCCCACAGAGGACGAAATCTTAATAAACAAAGAAAAGAGTCATACCAGAAGCGTGACCAGCCCGAACGGATACCCATGAGACGCAGCCGACCTGACATGCAGAAGACACACAGGAACATTTGCTCACGATGCGGAAATAAAAACCACAAACAAACAGACTGTCCAGCATTTGGCTTAAAATGCAACAAGTGTTCGAAACTTAATTACTTCGCTAAAATGTGTAGAACAGAAACAGATAAAAATGTGCATTCAGTCTGTGAAAATTTGGATTTTACAAAACATGTGAGCTAACTGACGCGTCGTCACGTCTCACTACATTTGCAACACCCTTCGGCCGATAACGTTATCTAAGACTTCCCATGGGTCTAAAGTCGTCTCAAGATATCTATAACCGGAAAATGGACGAAATTCTGGAGTCGCTCGAAGGAGTATCCTGTATAGTCGACGACTTGATCATTTTTAGCAGGTCAAAGTGCGAGCACGATAAAAACCTCAGAAGCGTGTTAATGCGAACGTGAGAAAAAGGACTCAAATTTAACCCTGACAAGGCAGTCCTTTGTCAAAAGCAGGTTATTTATTTCGGGCACGTGATCACGGATCAAGGCCTGTCTGTAGACAAGGACAAAGTTTCTGCTATCGTAAACATGAACACGCCCACAAACAGACAAGAACTAGAATTTTTGCTTGGCGCCGTTACTCATCTCTCTAAGTTCGCGCCAAACCTTTCGGATCTGACAATTTCTATGCGCGCGCTTCTAAAAAAGGACGCGTAGTTTATCTAGAACCAAGAACATGACACGGCATTCGCAAATGCCAAAGAGGTCATCACACAGGCACCAGTCTTAAAATACTTTGACCCAGCAAAACCGGTTACGCTGCAAGTTGATGCTTCATCAAAGGGCATTGGCATGGTATGTCTGCAAGACAACAAACCAGTAGCGTACAGCAGTAAATCGTTAACCGAAAGTCAAATGTTATGGTCTCAAATTGAAAAAGGGACACTGGTCGTTCTCCTTGGAGTATTGAAGTTTAAACAGTACATATATGGCAAACACACAATAGTGGAGAGCGACTGCGCTCCAGTTGTCGCCATAATGAAAAAACCCCTTTGTGCAGCACCTCCCAGACTGCAAAGAATACTATTACAACTGCAACCATACGATATAGAAGTAATACATAAAAAAGGTTCGAACATACCACTCGGAGACGCGTTAAGTCGCAACATTGTACCGGAAACACATTCGGACTTACTTGAAGACCTGGACGCACATGTACATACTGTACTCAAACAGTTACCAGTCAGTGACCAAAAGCTCGAAAAAAATCGAATTGTATCCCAAAATGATGATCAGGTTCAAACTCTCATACAGGTTATAACGAACGGTTGGCCACGTATGCGCCAAAACTGTCCCAAATCTGTAGTTGAGTATTGGAACCACAGAGATGAGCTATCAATTGAAAATGGCCTAATATTTAAGAGACAAAAGATAATCATTCCAAGGTCAGAACGCTTTGACATGATAAAAGCCGTTCACGACAACAGCCACCAGGGCTGCAACCAAGCAACGCGGTGTGCTAGTGATATCATGTTTTGGCCAGGTATGAGTAATCAAATATTAGAATACGTGCAAGCATGCTCGTTAAGCGAGAAATACCGCCCTGCGAACGCAAAAGAACCACTCTTTCCCCATGAGGTTCCCCAGAGGCCGTGGTAAAACGTATCATGTGACATTTTCGCATTCGATAACAAACAGTACCTAATTACTGTATGCGCGTTCAGCAGATTTTTCGAAATAGATTTACTATCAAACACCAAATGTAACACGGTGATTCGCAAATTAAAGGTACATTTTAGTCGGTTTGGCATACCTGAACAACTTAAATCGGACAACGGACCACAATTCACATCCGAGCCATTTAGCAATTTTGCTAGAGACTGGCATTTTACGCACATCACGTCAAGCCCACATCATCAAAGTTCAAACGGACTGAGTGAGATAAACGTTAAACTTGCTAAACGCATACTACAAAAAGCAAAAGACGCTAACTGTGACCCCTACTTGCCTCTTCTAGAACACAGAAATTCGCCATTACCTGCAATTGGTTATAGCCCTAGCCAACTCCTACAAGGACGCAGGCTAAGATCAATTCTCCCAGCAACTCATGAACAGTTATCTCCAAAGCCTGTTAACGCAAAGAAAACCCGGGAAAATATGCAGAAACAACAAACAAGGTCAAAATTTTATTATGACAGATCCACACGATCACTCCCTTCTCTGCAATCAGGGGAAAATATCACATTTCAGAAAACCCCGCGAAGAAAATGGGAACCAGGGAAAGTGCTTGAGCAGCACAACGAAAGATCATACAAAATTCAGGCTTCCGATGGCGCGAGATACAGGCGCAATCGTATGTTCATTAGAAAGTCCAAATTAAATCATGCAAATTCGCGCCAAAACAACACCAACAACAATTCCCCACTGAGAACCCGTAATACCGCTCTGCCCAGCATCAAGGACAAATCCAAAAATGCTTACAGTTATGTAACACGATCTGGTCGGAGTGTGAGAAAATCGCTCAGAGCTTTCCCAAGCAGCGATTGGGTAGTTTAATGTCAAACAAACAGTTAAACAATTAGCTATGGAATTCCATTGATGATAAACTTTTAATTCTCTGAGTCATGAAACTACAATGGGTGATAGCAGTTTATTCATAGAAACTGTTCAAAATTTATTTTTCTTACAATTTGCTCTAGTTACTATGTTAGGAACATTATCATTGCTTTATAACAATTTCTTGATATTACACGTGTATTAATTAATACAATGTACTAATTTTTATTATTCTGTTTAATCTGATTTTCTGTTATATTTGTTATACTTTGTTCATGTTGTTTTTCTTCAAAACAAAGGGGATGTTACATTTGTTTATGTTAAATGCGCATGCGTGAATGCCCCTATATATTCTGAGAGCGCTTCCCGCGCTAGTCAGTCGTTACAGTAAATAGTATAGAGTAGAATCACGTGTTGTGTTTTGATCTCTCTCCCACGAACTGTGGACATATCATAATAACGAAACAGGAAGATAAATTACCACTTGTTTGATATCTATAGTACACATTTACCAAACTGCGTGTTTTAGGTATAAAATGCGCGATTGAAACGGGTTAGTATATTTTCCCCTTCATGACCATGGTTCTGATAGAATACCTAGGGGTAGGGTATTACATGTACAGAGGCATTTTCTTTCTGGTCTGCCGCCAGTGTCCGGTATTACCAGTTTAGGGTTTTTCCTGTGAAATGACGTCACGTTCGCAGGGGATTAGCGAGGCCCGAAAAGGGGTCTGTAGAACGTCAAATTTTAACATGTTCGATAGTAATGCCCGGACACCAATTTTTCATGAATATATTTATCGGGAACTGCCCATATGAGATGGAATTATGAAAAAGACAAATTATATTTTATATTACTGTAAAAAGATCACAAGTTTGCGTCATATTTATTTGTCCCGGCCACACGGAAATTGCTATTACAGAAAACAGAATAATTATGCTTAAGTTACAGATATCTGGACAATGTAGTGCTATAACACCTCTTTAATATTTTGGCAAATTAGTATTGTTGTCACAAAGAAAATAACTTTTCTTGTTGAAAGTGTATGTATCGTCTGCTAGTCGTGAAGTAAAGACATGTAGCCTTAATTTTAAAATCCTTCAGAGGGGCCTCTCTTGCGCATGCGCATTAAAAACGGAAGCCCCACCAGTGAAAATGTAAACAAGTAACTATGGGGTATTTCCACGATGATTATACTCAAATGATTACCTGTGAAAAAATGAACTTGATCAACTTCTCCAAAACAAGCGTTTGTATGATTAGGCACAAAAATATGTATACGAATCGCGAAAATAGAGCGTTGCGGACGGGTGTCCGGGGACTACTGCTGTCCGGGGACTACTCGCGTGCCAGTATACATGTTTATAGGAATAAATAAATGATGACTGAACAGATAAGGTAACAATTTTTTGTGTCATGTCGCTTCATACTCTTGTGTATATAAAAATGCTTTGATATTCAATTAGCTAAGCAGCTTTTTTTTAATTTTTATTGTTTTGTTTGTTTATTCATTTGTTTTTGTTTCGTTTTTGGGTGTTTGTTTCTTGCAGTTTTTGTGTTGTTTTGTTTTTGTTTCTTTTGCTGGTTTTCCCGTTTTGTTTGTTTCTAGAGATGTCGGATCTAATGTTACTCTGTTACCATTATAGGTCACATGATGGAGGAAACTTACAGGTGCCCCTTCCTGTATCATTTCAGGAACGGACGGGCGTCTGGGTAAAATCAGTAACCTTCCGTAAACATAATTGATGACTTCCTAATATGAAAGAATTCATCTTCCCAAGCGAGGTTTCGAACTCACAGCTGTGAGGAGAAAGTAATTTGAATTCGAAGTCACGGCTAAAAACTCTGAATTTAGCTTACATCTAACTAAGAAATGCATGTTAAGGTTTCGAAGTAGGCCTTTGAGAAATAAAAATCAAACAACACTAAATCATAGAAAGAGAGAGTTGTTTGACACGAAAATTGAAAAGCATGTAAAACATGTATATTACTTTACGAAACAAGTGTCAGTATACTGATATAAACATTGAATTCCGGAAAAGGACTGCTTAAAGGAGCTCTACTTCCGGACAGTTAAACGCCTTTAAAAACTCACCATTTTCAAAGAACAGTTACACATGTTCGTTTTGATGCATTTGCAATAGCGTGCGAGTGATGAAATTTCGCATAACAAGGTTGAACACAGTTTTCAGCAATGGTTTATCTTTATGGCTTTACAAATGGTATTCATTTTCAAAGGGAGACAACTTTTTCCGAATATTTTAAGTACAGATGGCATTCATTTTCAAAGGGAGACAACTTTTTCCGATTATTTTAAGTAATCGTCGAGAAAAAGTTGTCTCCCTTTTAAAATGAATACCATGTTAAACAACTATTTCTTTCTATGATTTGGTGTTGTTTGATTTTTGTTTTTCAAAGCCTACTTCGAAACCTTAAAACTCGATCGAAAATTATTGTTATCGTGAAGTTTAAGCTGCATGGTAAGATAAAGTAATCAGTGTCACTACGAAAGAATGGTTTCTAGTACAGTATGTTTTACTGTTTTTCAATATTTCTTTTTTATGTTATTTGGTATGAAATATAAGTGTAAGCCTCCAACGTGTTAAACAGTGAAAATATTTGTATCTACACAAAGTAGATCTATGAAAAAAACATATTAACAGTTTCAATGTTGACAGCTGCAGATGGCTACTACGCCGGCAAAGATATCCTGTACAAGGAGTCACCTATTTGTTACAGCTATAGATCTAGGTACAACGAACAGCGGCTGGGCCTATTCCGCATTAAATGAGCCTGATAAGGTACATGCCAACCAAGCATGGTTCGCCGGAGCGGGTGCGCTTGCATCATTAAAAACTCCATCCTGTATTTTGCTGACGCCACAACTAAACGCATGATTTATTATAATCATATGTGTCCTATTACAGAACATTATAATATCATAAATATCGAATATAAACAGGGATTTACCTACCATACCGTCTATCAATCAAATGTTTAGCAGCAGTGCCCATGCCCGAGTGGTCAGGGCCTTAGACTACCAATTTTGAGACCGGTTTTGGTCTTTTTTTTATAAAAAAGTTGTTAATTATATTAAAAGTTCTTTATTTCTTTACAAATGACATTTATTTTCAAAGGGAGACAACTTTTTCTCGACGGATACTTAAAATATTCGGGAAAAGTTGTCTCCCTTTGAGAATGAATGCCATTTGTACTTAAAATATTCGGAAAAAGTTGTCTCCTTTTGAAAATGAATACCATTTGTAAAGAAATAGAGATAAACAATTGCTGAAAACTGTGTTCCACCTTGTAATGCGAAATTCTCCACTCGCACGCTATTGCGAATGCATCAAAACGAACATGTGTAACAGGTCTTTGAAAATGGCAAGTTTTTAAAGGCGTTTGACTGTCTGGAAGTGGGGCCCCTTTATGCAGTCCTTTTCCGGATTTCAATGTTTATATTGATCAGTATACTGACACTTGTTTCGTAAAGTAATATACATGTTTTACATGCTATTCAATTTTCATGTTAAACAACTATTTCTTTCTATGATATGGTGTTGTTTGATTTTTGTTTCTCAAAGCGTAATTCTAAGCCTTAAAATATTTGTAGGGAAAATGTCTCAGATAGTGCAAAATTTCCCCATAAACTTCTGCAATTAATTATCTGTACAGGTTTCGCCAAATGAGATACTGGTTGGCGACCCAGAATTTCGGACGACCCAGGAAATCGAACAGTCGCGTAAACGCTTATTTCGGCGTTATTTTTGATCATTTGTTGACATGTACACAGACGCTTGCTTTATGTGCAACATCCACTGCAACAATTTGCAAATCGGTAAGTAAAACTTTAAAAATTGGAATATTTACATTTGTTCACGAAATGTTTTGACAGCTCTCGTTTGGGGAAGTCGCATGTGCTTTCAGTGCGCATGCGTATACTTCTTTTGAGGCCCCAACATTATTCAAGGGGAACTCATCTACAATCTGCTAAATGCAGACGAAAAAACTGCGTGTTTTAAAAAGATCAAAATGGATAGACAGTGCCATGCCAAAATAAATTTTTTTAGAAAATAATGGCCATTATTTATTTCTTAACTTATTTAAAGAAAAATGAAAAAGATGAATTTCATAAGAAGAGTCACGCCAAAAAAATCAATCAAAGGGAGAAAACTCGTACAATTGTAAGCAAAAAAAAAACTCTGAAGTAGCCTCCCATTTGAAATATTTGTAAACGGTTTACGTACAGTAGAATTTGAATTTCAGCGCCCTTTCGAATATAATTTGCCACTGTTTACAAAGTATTCGGTTTATCTTAAACTTGCCTTTTGGCAATTTACTTTTTTTACAGCAATCCATGAATTATAAAGACTGCAATTATGCCTATTTAATGTAGTGGCAACTACAAATAACAAAATTCATTCTTATGTTACTAGATGTAGAACTATTATCAAAATACATTCTTTTGTTATTAGAACTCTGTACCGATCGTACAATTTGGAAAACCTTCAACGGGCAGTGTCTGCTGTGAGAAGGAGACAGATGGGAGTGAGAAGTGCTGCAACGGAGTTTAATTACCAAAGAGCACTCTACACGACCACGTAAATAGAAAGGTAGTGCGCAAGAATCATTAAAAGATCGGACAAAATTTCTGTAATCTATTCCGTATTTATCCTGATATGTTTTAACAACTTTTGTAACACTTACGCATTAAAGATTTTTTTTTCGTGCTGGATTCAATGTCTGTTCATCGCCGGTGCCGTACAAACTCGGCTTGATTTACAAACTTTTCGCACTGGCCAACTGACTGCTTTCCCAAATGAAATTATCAGTATTTGGTGACAAACAGAATAAGAAAATCTTTTTTCCGACCAAAATGCCAAAGAACATATAGCCGGTCCGTGGATCAAAACCGCGAAATATCTGTTTCAGAGGTCACTGTGCTAACCACTGTTCCACAGTTTTGTACAAAATAAAACTATCAAAAATTGATCAACAAACATACATCTAGCATAGTATAATCCGGACAAAATGTTGATATCAGCCAAAGTTCTTGCACTTCTCTTCCATTTTTGACGCTCGTTAGGAGACTAAAGGTGTGAAACGGGAGCAGAAAAAACTCTTAACGATAGAAGAAGAGAACGCTCTGGTCCAGTTCATTCAACATCAAGCCGGACAGGGGTTTCCCATGACACGGAGTATGGTGAGGTGTTACGTGAGAGAAATAGTGCGTAGATCTGGTAAGTATCTCGCCTAAGCATCATATTTGATTCAGTATTGATCAGTATATTATTTATGTTAAAAATATCAGATAAAACTTTTTCACTCGGAAAGCCTTTGCAAGCATTAACATGTCAACTGTGCAAGAATTTGTGAACAAACATAATTATTAACGGTATTCCGATAGGGATATCGTACCGTCGTTATGTCGGATTACGTTAGGTCGATAATACGAGAACACAATGCGACAGCACTACGGTACGATGTTACATAATGATGCTACATCACAATATTATTCGATATCACGACAGTACGATGCAATTTTACGACGACACGATGCGACAGTGCAACGTTAGTATCGCTTTGTCGCATTGTATTGTGTAATACTGGTAGCATCATATTGCCGTGACGTCGTTGTCGACAAAAAGACATTTTACTTTGCGCAAGAGCAGCATATTGACATTCAGCAAGTGTCGACATTTAGACGACATGGAAGTCCTGGAACATGGTAACATCGATTCGCAAATGTTAGTGCACGTAAAACTGAATTAAAAGTAAGGTAACAAAGTCTATTTTGTTTTCATAGGCAGGGAAACTGCTATGAATTTAGAAACAGGGCCATCAGACAAGTGGTTTCGTGCTTTGAAGAAACCCAGAGTTGTCAGAGAGAACACCTGAATGTCTAGACAGAGCCAGATGCCGTATGTCTAATCAGGAGACCATGAATGGGTGGTTCGAACTTTTGAGGAATGTGTTGGAAACCAATCAGTTAAAAGAATCACAGGTAATTTTCAAAATTTTCATACTGTAAGGTTCTTATCAATTAATCTTGAGCGCAGGCGTCTGCCGGAAAATACATACTTTCTTTTTATTTTTCTATCGCGCTATAAAAACTTCTAAAACGATAAGACTGATTGTTGAAGTAAATGCAATACGTTAAGTAAAATATACTGATCATTATGGTCCTGCATTTGGTCTGGAGATTGAGTACCACTTAAGCCGGCACTAAGGTGCGTGATTAGTGTTTAATTTTCAAGTAATGCCCTCAAACAGACTCAATAAAACTGCGTCGGCAATTTTCACCGTTTGCTTCTGGTTTCGGTGCTTTCAATGACCCGTCACCGCTAGTTCAAATATTTGTTTATAGCAATTATATATTTCAAACCATGAACATTCGTCCTGACTGCATACTCGTTAAACAGATTTTTAAGTCTATATGATAATGTCATTTTGCAGATATATAACGTTGATGAAAGTGGTTGGTCAGGGAAGGAGAAGCCCAAAATGAAAGTGCTGGGACCCAAGCAGACACATACATTCTCAGCCAAAAACGTTACTAGTGGCCACGTTACAGCTAACATCTGCATTTGCGCAGATGGTAAGATTCTACCAACAATGGTGATATTTAAGGTTAGATGGTGATTTGTTTCGTTTGTTTGGTTTTACGTTACAAACTAAAGGAAAAAAAGAAACGTAACACTTACTTTTGGTTCTTAAAAACGTATTTAACTACATCTAGATATATTTTTTTATTCAGAGTTATTTGGGCTAAACATCTATCTTGTCATACAAAAAGGGTTATTTAAATATCAAGCGGGAAAACTTTCCTACTGAGAAATAACAATAAAACGTTTCGTCGAAAAGGAAAACAGCTTGTTAGACTAAATGCTTTGGTTGACGCTAGATCACTGTGTACAACCCATCCATTTTACAGGGGCCTTTTCCACAAAGTTTGATGACGGCATACCAGACAGCTGGCTGTTCGCAACATCCGAGAGTGGTTACATGGATGGGGACCTGTTCCTTTCATGGTTCAGGAGGGTTTTCGAGCCAAACTGTGGAAAGGAACGTCCAGTTTTACTGGTTCTTGATAACCACGACTCCCATGTCACACTACCACTTGTGGAATGTGCCAGAGAAAACAACATTATTCTGCTAGGGATGCCGGCACATACGACACACATATTACAGCCGCTTGACGTCAAGGTGAGTATGTTGTTTAAGTTCTACCATTGCTCCTTAAGTGCAAGACATTTTTCAGTGCGTGCGGAAAATGTCAAGAAATTAGCAAATCGATTCTATCTGTAAAGTATTTCCATCCTCTGCACCAGCTCAGTCGGCAGAGCATTGGACTCTAAATCGATTGCCGGTTTCATTCTGGGTGGTAACACAACTCTCTGTTCCCCACCTCTCCGCCTCTTTATACGTCAGTAATGTAGAAACCCAAGAAATGTGTCAAGTAACTGTCCTTAAATAATTATTCTGACTGTTAAAACGGCATAAAACCCGAAGAATCAAATCGCTTTTTTCAGTTTAATGGTCCACTCAAGAATAGATTCAGTTCTCTTGCCGTGAAGCTGGGCTTTGTAAACAGAAGTTTTACTGTTCAGAGAGCCGAATTTCCGATCGTTTTGCGACATGCTCTAGAGCAGACTACACCAGCATCCGTGAGAGTGGCATTTGCCGTAACTGGGACAGTACCCTTTAACCCAAAAGCCATTGACACCAGTCAGCTCGTGCCACCAACGTTCAAAAAAAACAAATCCTCAAAGTAAGTGGTTAAGCGCTTTTTGGTTGAGTATTTTTTCCGCTGACTTATCTACTTGGATCTCTCACTGTCTGAAACTGTCATGCTATTTGTCTGAATATTAATGTGAGAAGGTTCTCATTTCCTTACGGGGGATAAGGCGGAATTGAAATTATGCTAAATTGGGTGTTAAAAAGTAAAGGTAAACAAACTAAACTAGAAGTAAGTTAGTAATCATAACAAATAAACATCATATAAATTGTACTTTTCAGAACTATCCAAACATTTAACGAACGATGTCTAATTCGCAGATAAAAGATAATATCTGTCACATAAAACATAATAATATTCGAATAACTTAATCATTCTGTTGTTTTCAGATGGAAACAAAGAGAACACTAATGTTCGTTCATGCGAAACCTGTGGCTCATTCCTAGTAAACCCTCTTGTGGACCAAGGACTTATTCCTGAGAGGATGGCCGATGTTTTGATGCCGCCGCCAATGCCTCCAATGAAGTCAGGAAAGAAGGCATCCAGGCGAGTTCCAGAGGGTAGGGTGATCAGCGGAGATGAAATGCTGAAGCTGTTAAAGGTAAGTTATTTTTGCGGAGCAAGCAGAAACTGTTTAAGAAGTTACGGCCCGTTTTAGCTGGGCCTAAAGCTGACATTTTCATCCTAAAATCGAAAGAGATCATCTCCACACCAGGTAAGGTATTGACCTTTATTATATAAATGTGTTTGCACTCTAGACTACCAAGGCCGATACCTGTGGTGTTGCTGATGTTGTCAAATTGTACATTGCCGGTGGCATTTCCCTCGAGGTGGCGAATATTCGTGTGCAGTTTACTGGAAAATTTCTAACCACTTCTTAAATATAATTTCTGACAGATGAAAAGACAGACGGACGACGGCAAAACAATAAATATATTTAAGCCGCGCCATGAAAAAATCAACATAGTCCACGCAGCCTGGTCAGGATCCATGCTTTTCGTTTTCAAAGCCTATTGCAATTAGAGAGACTGTTACAAAACAGCATGGATCCTGGCCAGACTGTGCGGAAGCAAACACACTATGTTGGTTTTCTCATGGCGCAGCTCATTTTCTGATTTCAGGAGAAGGAAGATGCAGCGAGGAGAGAGAAGGAAGAGAAGGAGGAGAGACAGAGACAGAGGGAGGAGAGAAGGATACAGCGACAAAAAGAGGAGGAAGAGAGGTTTGTGAAAAGACAGAAGCGGGAGGTGGACAGAAGATCGAAGGCATTAAGCAAGGAAATGGACAGGATGAAGAGAGCAGTAGGCGGGAGACTGGCGGCAAAGAAATTCACATGTGGTGTTTGTGGTGAAAGAGGAAGGATGAACGATGAAATTAATGGTGTAATGTGGTATGGTTGTGATGAGAGTATGTGTGAAAGGTGGTACCACGAGGAATGTTTGAGTATGCGGGAGCGAGAGTATTTGTTGGAAAGCATGAGTGAGAGGTGTGACTGGTTTTGTAGACAATGTAAACCATGGTTGTATGTAGAAGAATAAAATGATTGTGCTGTATGTCGGAGAATAAAATGATTGCTTATCATAGTTACTTGTCTAATTGTGTGTCTTTACAATGAAGACAGTCATAGTTATTATCCAGGGCGGATCTGATTAAAATCGAATAGAGTACACGTCATACTGCAAATGCACTGGAACCCCTCCCGTCTCCCGCACGAATGGACGGGTTTTTTGGGGTTTTTTTGTTGTTGTTTTTTTGTTGTCCACTTACTACGACCCTCCCTGGAAAAAATATTGGATCCGCCATTGATTATTGACAAAACATGAGATTTATACGTTTAAACCATGTTTTTACTCAAAATATTGTGTTGTATATGTTACGGCCAGCTGAGTTGATTTTTTTTCAATTCTCGACAGCCTTATATTAAACATTAGTAGTGGTAAACATGTCTTTTTGTCATTACCACCGACCTAAAAGTGAATCTGCGCAACAGAAGTGACGATAATTAGCGCTTTTTTCCTGTCCGATTTTTGGGTCTTGTAACACGCTAAAAACGTTACATTTACGTACCCTCTTTCGGGCCTCAGTGACGTGTTCAGTTTATTTTTAGATACTAACAAAATCGCGTTTTGTGACACAGAGGAACTGAACTTTATTCAGGTAACATTTCATGGATCTTGCATTAAAAATAAAAACATGACAGCTGAAAAGGTTGTAAAATTGTCCGAATCTGGATCGCCAACCAGTAGGGTAAATCCATCAAATTTCGGTCAGTCCGGATAACTCGGACACTTTCAGTTTCAATGCTATTTTTATGTTAAATAGTCCAATCAAGACCGTTCTTTCGTATGGAATTCCCAGAATTTTTATGTACACACTGGGTGATATCCAAAAATAGAAAATTCACACGTGACACTAAATTGTACATGCGCAGTTGTTATATACACCCACGCTTCCTTTTCCGCAGCGCAAAGTTTTTGTGGCGGCAAGTTTGAATATAGTCGGAAACAATCTTCAACATCTGGGTTTGTATCTCACTTTTACTTCAATGTTATGTTTTTATTTTACTTAACAGACGTTCATATATTGTGATAAGAGTATATTTAATGGTGAATATCGTTTAATTAGTAATATTTTTAACAAAACATTATCTGTCCGAATTTCCCAGTTCTAAAATATACGGTCCTTAAATCTCGGACGTCTGAAACTGAAACTGAAACTGGTTTATTTGCTTAAACGCCTATTTCTACATTTAAAACATATTCAATGGCGTTTTACAATACAAGTTGAAATAGAATATAAAATATAAAATATTTTAAATAAGATTAATTAAAACGAATCAAAATAGCAATTATTAATTTAAAGTCAATGATAATACTATATTTTAAAATATTACTAACATACAATTATCACAGACAAACATTAAATTTCTATCACTGTCACCAGCATCATTGTTTAAAACTCAGTCAAAACTTAGAATAATGCAAGGTAGTCTCTGAAGAAATGCGTTTTCAACCTTTTCCTAAAGCAGTCAATTGAAGAACTTTGTCTGATGTTCAACGGCAAATTGTTCCACAACTTTGGCCCTATAGTACTAAAGCTTCTATCACTAAAAGTTTTTCGCTTGTTGAAAGGGACGATGTAACAGTCAACTGATGACTCCGAGGATCTGAGGGAGCGCTGGGGGATTTTCGGTGTTAAGAGTTCAATCAAATATGCAGGCGCATTTCCAACATGGCAATTGAATATGTACGTCAAGATCTTAAAGTTTATTCTGGCTTTGATCGGCAGCCAGTGCAAATCGTAGAGTGCCTGCTTAGAACTGTCTCTTCTTCTACGATTCAGAACTAACTTCGCACACATATTTTGAATGCGTTGCAGTTTTGCGATGTCACAATCAGAAATACCGTATAAAATAACATTACAGTAGTCTAAATGCGAAATAACCAGCGATAGCACTAAGGTTTCAGTTTCATCCTGAGTCAAATATTTGCGAATGTTTTTGATTCGGAAAAAATTCAACATTGCCGTTCTACACTTTATTTTTATATGCTCTTTGAAAGTTAAAGTTTCGTCCAAATAGGCCCCCAAATATCTGATGTTACTCTGTCTCTTGATTTTATCACCACAAATATCTATCTCGTGAATGTTTAATTTATTCAACTGAGGGGCACTTCCAAAGGCAATATGTTCAGTTTTTGAGGAATTCATTTTTAGTTTGTTACTGTTCATCCACTCATTTGAATCTGTAGCAAACTCCTCTAGTTCATCAATGGATTTAGCCTCGATGGATGGTTCGGGCTTAAAACGTGTGCTTGCGGTGTGGTCGTCGGCAAAGCCAAAGACGGAAATGGACGGGGGAACAAGGTCAAAAATCGTTCCTGCGTACGTGAGATAGAGCCACGGCCCTAAACAGCTTCCCTGGGGGACACTACACGTAAGCTCACGTGCTGATGACACTGTTTGATTCACACTCACGCGGCAGCTCCGTGGCCTCAGATATGAGTTCAACCAGTCCAATGCAACACCAGAGACACCATACTGACATTTCAAAACGTCCAAAAGAATATCGTGGTCTACCGTATCAAAAGCTGCACTAAGGTCTAATGCTATCAATGCAGTCACTTCTTGATGTTCCATAGCGTCCAAGATGTCATTGATAAGTCTCAATAAAGCCGATTCGCACGAATGATGTTGCCTGTATGCGGACTGATTTTTCGGAAGGAGATTATGTTCATTTACATGTTTATTAAGTAAATACAGTGCTGCTTTCTCTATCAATTTGGACAAGAATGATAAGTTGCTCACTGGCCTATAGTTTGAGAATATAAGTTCGAGACCAGCTTTCTTTAACAGAGGTCTAACTATTGCCTGTTTCCACTGCACTGGGAAGACTCCTTGAGTCAATGAAAGATTCACTAGTCTAGTTATAATTGGGAGGAGCTCGTTTAAATATGACTTCAACACTTTTGTTGGAATAACATCAATTTCACACGACTTTGTTTGTAACTGGTTAATGAGTTTTCTAACTTCATCTCACTAAGTTCATCAAATTTTCCAAATTCCGGCACATTTCTCATAGATGGTTTATAGTTTTCAAAATCTTTTAAGCTGTCCCGTATTTTCTGAATCTTTTCCATGAAAAAGTCAGCAAATTTGACAGCTAGCGTATTTTCATTTTCAACAACAGGCATTGGATTCTCCGACTTGCCGCCGGTGAGATCTGTCACAAATTTGTAAAGTTTTTTGGAATCACCTTTGTATTCGAGCACTTTTTGGCTAAGAGTTCTCTGTTTTTCTAGTTTCAGTTCATGGTGATATTTATTAAGAGCAGTCTTGAAAATTTCATAGTCCTGTGGATTTTGGTACCTCCTCCACAAACGTTCGGATTTGCGCAGAATTTGTTTTAAGTGGCGGATATCCTCATTAAACCACGGTTTCGGATTTCGACAAATAATAGTTTTCTCTTTTAAAGGAGCGTGCTTGTCAATGATATTTTTCATTTCATCTTGGAAAATGTCAACATATGTCTCAATTGAATCACTTCAATTTTCAAATCAGCAAGGTCACTAGCAAAATCTGAGTCATTTATGTCATTAAAGTTCCGGTAAGTAATAGACTTGCTGATGATGTTTTCCTTTTTCACTTTTGTAATGACTTTTACTACACGATGGTCGGATAAGAAAGGACCGGGTTCACATGAGATAAGTTCAACACCATTTGCGACCTCTGTGATCACAAGATCAAGACTCTGACCGAACACTTGTGTTGGGAAATGTACATGTTGTTGCAACCCCATAGCACATAAACAACTGTTGAATTCAGAAATAGTGTTGGTGTCGTCATGTATATGTAGATTGAAATCTCCCATGATCATGAGATTGGGGTACTTGGAAATAACGTCTTCAAGAAATTCGAAAAAGTCTTTCACAAATTGCGTAGGTGTCGCCAAAGCTGGGGGTCTATAAATGCCTACACAATTAATGGTAATGTTTTTAAAGACCATTTGCCATACTCCGTACTCAAAACTTTCGGTGGTGCCAGATACCATTTTGCGCATTTGAACACTACTTTTACAAGTCAGAGCAATACCGCCACCCGTTTTGTTTCTACGTCAAAAATCTCGTATCCTTTATAATTCGGACGCTGCTTTAATGGCATGGTTCTTGAAATATTTCAAAATACCCAGCATAGCTAAATTCGTTTATCTTCTGTTTTAGGGGCATGAATGCACTACTGAACCTAAGAAATCGGGAAATCAGCGGCAGAATGTGTACTATTCATATTAAACAAACATTAAAAGAAACATTATGTCACATGTTTGATCATGAATATATATATGACCATCCCCTAATATTCAGTGTCTTAAAACATCTTTTACAAAGAATCGACTCCGATATGTGGATTGTCTCTCAGATACATCATTTATTGCTTAGAATGGAAATGGATGAAGATAGCAGTATAGTCTGGCTAGCTTCGCGATATGCAAAGTCCTGCAATGATCTTCACATGCTCCGCCTCGTTGATGAAGTCAAGAAGAATTCACTTTGATTCTTTGTTATTGTATTTTCTTAGATATAGACATGTACTTCACAATGTCTCATAACTGTCAGAGATGATAACATGTAATAAAATACAAGTATTTGTAATAAAGTTTAACATCTTAAATTGTTTCTTTTACGTTCTTCTACGCTTTCAGAAATGCCTAGAACATATACTCATAAGAAACGAGGCAAGACAATGAACTATGATACAAAATAACTAGCTGATGCCTTGAAAGCGCATCAAAATGGGATGTCCATCAGAGAAGCTTCAAAAGCGTACAATATCCCAAAATCAACACTAGCTGACAGGGCTAGTGGCAGATATGAGGTAAATGTAACTCATGGTCGTCCGTGTGCGATACCAATTGAAGTTGAAAAGAAAATTGTCGAAACAGTGAAAGTAGCCGCTGAGAGGGGAATTGGAATTTCGCGGAAGCAGTTGCTACTTAGGACAAACGTGTTGTGCCAACGCATTCAGGTACATAGAGTAGTATGAAACTTCTTAATTTTTTTAATTTGAATAAGACTTTTGCTTTACTTGCCTTGTTCAGGGCATTGTCCTGCTCAAGTCCCGAGTAATATTTTTCTTCTATTAAAGATATCTATTGGGCATATTTCACTAAAATATTTTTTCTCTCGATATTTACTTCAAATGAATAAAATGAAGAAATTATGCTTGCAAATAGGGCTACATTCGTAATAAAATGCCGTGCAGTAACAGTTGATTGTTAAAAAACAGCCAGTTCTTTTAATGGTAGTACATATTTATACTGTATTTATCTATGAATGTACAGAGTGTGCACTATTTTATACCTAATATATAGTATTGTAATGACAAATAAACTTGTTGATTTTCTGTTAACATTGAATTAAGTCAATGTTCATTTTTAATTAGCATGATCGTTTTATTTAAAACGGATAACATAATAATACATGGAAATATCAAATAGATGATAAGAATGTGTGGTAGAATGTTTCTATTAATTACTTTCTAGGTGCATACATCCTATAAGAACTTCCACGCAGGTAAAAACTGGTGGGAAGGCCTCAAGAGACGTCATGGGCTTACACTTAGACAGCCAGAGCGCCTCGGTAGTACGCGTTGTCGTATGATGAATCGTGAAGTTGTAGGAAAGTATTTTGAGGCATTGTCAAACATCATTACTTCCTCAAACTTGAATGACAAGCCAGAATTCATCTGGAATTGTGACGAGACCAGCAAGAATTTTGAACACAATCCAATTAAAGTTGTTTCTGGTATAGGTGCTAAAAATGTATGTGGTAGAACAAGTAGCAAATCTACTAATATAACCATTATGGCATGTGTTAACGCAGCCGGCAAAGCTATGCCACCCATGTTTATAGTAAAGGGAAAGACCCAAGGTCATTGTACTCGTTCAATACTCAGGCAGCTCCTCCTGGTACTAAGTGGTCCTACCAGAAGGGCTGGATGACGGACCAAATAGGTGAACAGTGGTTCGACACTGTTTTCCTGCAAAACTGTGGTACCCATCGACCCCAACTCCTGATTCTTGATGGCCATAGTAGCCACGAATCTCTAGCGATACTCCAGAGGGCTATTGAAGAGAATATATATATTCTTGCCCTGCCCCCTCATACCACGCACCATCTTCAACCTTTGGACAAGTCTGTATTTGGTCCTTTTAATAAGGCGTACAATTCAGCTTGCTCCGAATTCTTACAGGATCCATTAAACTCCGTGAATAAATGGAACTTCCCCGCGCTGATCACAAAAGCATGGGTATCAGGTCTGACTGAGGGGAACATTAAATCTGGATTCGCTGCCTGTGGCATATTTCCTTTGAACAAAAATGCCATCCATGATCAAGCTTATTCCCCAAGTTATCCATCTGACAAACCACTTGACAGTCAAACTCAAAGTCCTTTTGTAGAACATTTCTCAATCCCACAAGGCATAGGAAGTAGTTCTTCATCTGTATCTAGTATGAGTACTGAGGTAAACCATGTTGACACATCTCTTCAGAGTGTCAACACTTCAAATTTCATGGACCCAGTTGTTACTGATCAAACTGAGTCTATTGATCAGGTTAACAACCAAGGCGACAGCACTGTAGATGTTGTAATGGACCCAGTTGTTACTGATTATATTAAGTCTATTGATCAGGTCAAAAACCAAGGTGACAGCACTGTAGATGTCGTAATGGACCCAGTTGCTGTTCTGGATCTTCTCTCTAGCGGCGATTTTATAGTTGATGGAGAGATAGATTTTCCAATTACAGATGATTCTTTGACTCTTCCCAACTCTCCATGTAACATAAGTCCTGAAATTAATACCGAAACCACGCCAATGCCAGTCTTTAGTACCGTCCGCTAATTGGAATCAAGATCTGGATTCCATATTCCTCCCGCCAAGCGGCGGTGTACCCAATGGCCCTGTGGCAAAAAAACGAAAGGCTATTACATCTCATAGGCTACTGACCAGTGCTGAGGTTTTGCAGGAGAAACTGGAACAGGAAAGGAAAAAAGTTGAGAAACAAAATAAACCACGTAGACAAAAACGAGTAAAAATAGAATCTAACAAAATTTAATTGTAACCGAACCATACAAACATATAGACTGAACAGTTGAACAAAGAGTATGGACATGAAATAAAATGATTTTGACGAAAATAAATGTAAAATCTTGTTATTTTTAAAAAAATTAATTATGTCCGAATTTCCCAAACCCTATGTCCGAATTTTTAGTACTACCGTCCGAGCTACCCCGCTCTCACATACTATTGAAAAGTTGTACTTTTCGCTATTCTAGCCTCGTTTTCGTACTCTTTTCTTTTCAATTTGAAAAATTCGGACGTCGTTGAAGCAGACTAACGCTCGTTCAGGTGTTAGGAACTAGACATACAGGAAAAGCGCTGCACCTGATGCAGTATGTACAAAAATTGTCCGAAATTTGATGGATTTACCCTAGATTTTCTTGCATTTCTCTGTGAGTTGAAATAATTTTCAATCAAATAACATAAATGTGTTGATTTGTAAAGAATAACCACGACAGAAACAACAAAACATTTTCGGATGTTCCACTGACAACTATGGTAAACAGATTTTCTTTTTATGCCACAGGTTTTCACGATATCACATATAGACATATAACGATGATTATAATATATAATCATTCGGTAAACTTCAGCCCTGGATCTATTTCATCAAAATGGCCTGAATGTTGTTAGCTACATGCTTCTTACATCAAAAATACACTGGCGCGATCTAACACGAAGTTCCTTTATTGCAACTCCTCGACGCAGTCTAAGAAAACTTTATTACAATGTATCATTAAAAATAGTGTTCCAATCCCACGATTTTTTCAGACTTTCGATTATGCATTTCTGATTTCAGGCATATATGCATTCGAAACATATTAAATGTCCTAACATTTCACAAGGGAAATAAATCTATGGGTGATAGTTTTCAAAACGAAAGAGGAAGTAGATCTAATTTCATTTCTGAAAATACTTTTCCGCGAATCTATTTACCTTGACAATATAGCTGTCAACTAAAACATCAATGTAAGAAAAACTTAGTAAAAAGTATAAACTATATATAACATTACACATGATTATAGGAATAAATAAACGATTGAAGAAAAAAGGTAACATTTTTATGTCATGCCGTTTCTTGTTTTTGTGTAGATACAAATGCTGGCTAATTTAATATTTTGTCTGTTTTTCTTTCGTGTTGTTGTTGTTGTTGTTTATTTGTGTGTGTGTGTGTGTGTGTGTGTGTGTGTGTGTGCGCGCGCGCGTGTGTGCGTGTGTGTGTGTGTGTGATTTTGTTGTTGTTGTTTTTGTTTCGTTTTGTTAGTCTGTTGTTGTTTTTCTTGGGGTTTCTTTTGTTTTGTTGTTTTATTCTGTCTCCTTTATTTTTAGGGGGCGGAGACTAACTTTACATTATTACAGTTAGGCCTAAAAATATTTGTTTCTGGTATCCCGACCTACCCTAAATTTTTGGCCCGACACTCAATGTTTTTATGGCCTTATTTTCAACTTTCTAATCAAAAATTGCAAAACTGCACTTTTTATGCTTTAAACATGGTCAGTGATGTTAGAAATCAACTTGCTGGTGCTGTAAAGGCATAACCCTTTCAGGCGCGTAGCTGGGGCATTTTTCATAGTACGCAGAGGTAATGCTGGGGTCGAGGTATCCTCCTCTGATTATTTTTTTAATGTGAAAACGGCAAATTGTGTATTTTAAATAGCATATTTTTTTAAGCAAAAATATTGCACAAATATCTTTTTTTCTCATTTCTTTTATATAAAATGTATGGTTTTACTTTGTATTCGTATAATATTACACATGTAAACTGCTGTTCATGTACATGTGTGCAAGTATTTAAACAAAACAGATGTTTCGAGGTAATATATACTGTCAAAATATCATTATGATTGGATAAATCATTCAAGGGATATGTCTATAAGTAAATGTACGATAGTTGTTAAAATGAATTTTACCGTCACTCTAGCTTTGCCATCGCGATCCCGCGCTTCACGTATCGCCTACCCAATGATGCCGAAGAGCTAGACCACGATGGCAAAGTGCGACACGATTGCAAAGTGCAAAACAAATTATCGATTTCACGCTTAGCTATCGTGATCTCGTGTGGGGCCACGACGGCAAAATGCGAGATCGCAAAATTCCGTGCTTCACCATCGCGTAATAGCGAAGCGAGAAGAGCGGAATAACGGTGGCGAAGCGTGAGATCACAATGGCGAAGTGCGAAATTAAGAAATTTTCGCGATTTTGTGCTTGTGATCTCGCGCTTTGCCGGCATGGATCGTGATCCAACGCTTCGCTTATCACCTGTGCATGATGGAGAAGTACAAAACGCAACATTACGATTGCGAAACGCGGAATTGCAATGGCGAAGAGCGAAATTACGAAAAATTCACAGTTTCGCGCTTCGCCATTGTGATTTCACGCTAGTGTAATCATTGTGAACAGAGTTAACTTCAAATATAACGAACATAGTTAAAATGAATTTTCGGTAAATTTTCTATTATAAGGAACAATTTAAAATGTCCCTATTTTAGCCCTTCTTTGATCTATGTAAACAAACATGGTTTGTAAGGAACATATTTTCATGTCCCAATGTTAAAATATACATTGAAATAACATATATCAAGCTTTAGCGAACCAAAAAGGTATTTTTTCAGAAGTTTTATACGAGGCTTTAACATTAGCATTGGGTAGACATTGTACTAACATATTGATTCGTAAAACAAATATTGAAATCTTAGCGTGACAGTTGATATATCTGAACAACATCTAAAACCATTGAAATCTTGATCTGATTGTTTTTAAGAATGTAGTTTAACGTCTTCTGAAATATAATTACATATAATTTAGCTACCTAATCCGCCATTAAAATATATAATCATCAATTATAAAAGAAAGAAGATATTTATCTCACTGTGAACTGGATTTTACTGTAGTATCTTAAGACTTGTGGGGCAATGGCGTAAGATAAAATCGGATTTAATTACTTGATTTCTATAGGATTTTATATTCTACAACAATGTGACCACGGACTAAATGATAATTTTACATACCTCTTCCTTTGTTAGGAAGAGGTCTATATTTTTCTGAAAGACCTCTTTGAACAAAAGAATTTTCGTGCAGTGGTCTACCTGTTCTACCCAGACCTGAGCACAAGAAAAATAATTAAATACCATCTATCAAACACGTAAATATGTTTCAATCACATGATTTTTATGGTGAGATAATCATGATATGCCTGACCAAAATGAGGAAAAAATTCCAAATTTACAAATAAAGCCGTAAATGATGAAAGGAAAAATATGTATGTGAAATCAAAATGATAAGTGAAAGTAAAGAATGACCGCTCTTCCCACTGGCGCCAGACCAAAAAGAAAATGTCCCTGTATATGTTATACCCTACCCCTAGGTATTCTATAAGAACCATGGTCATGAACGGGAAAATATACTAACCCGTTTCAAGCGTACATTTCACAACTTAAACGCGCAGTTCGGTGCATGGGTACCTAGTATATTGAAAAAGCGATAATTTATCTTCCATCGTGCACCAGTCACATTGTCTCAATATTCAATATTTCTGAGATAATCAACATATTTTACGCTTTCGTCAACGTTACAGAAAAAACTTGCGTGACCTTCCCTAATGAACATCCGGTCTAGAGGCCACGGCGGTGTTCACACGTTAGGCAAAATATAAACAAACAAAAACAGAATTTAAAAAATTCACAATTTTACACTAAAATTCGAAATGATGAATGAAATCCATCTTGTATATGATATTTAATTTGTAATCATACATAAGTCTACATCTGTTCTGTTTATTTTATTCATTTTTCACATTTATGCTGACTTTCACGTTTTAGCGAACACGTGTAGTAAAATGACGACTGACATACATTCTCACAACAGCCAGTCACAATGGTTTTGTAATCTAGAACGGAACTTCACCAGGGAAGTTCAAGCAAGTTTTTTGTGTAACGTTGAAAAACTATAAACTACGCGTTGTTTTTCTAAGATAAGAAGTATTGAAGTAATGTGACCGGTACACAATGGAAGATAAATTACCACTTGTTTGATATCCAAATTACATTTTTACCGAACTGCTTGTTTTAGGTATGAAATGTGCGACTGAAACGGGTAAGTATATTTTCCCGTTCATGACCATGGTTCTTATAGAATACCTAACGTTTTACAATTCACCATTTTCCAGCCTATTCCAATCAAAACATTATTCAGTTGAATAAACTTTAAAACTTTGAATAAAATGCAACACAGATTTTAATAAATATATGGTTGCGATTTGTGCCTTTTCATTTGTCCTCGATGTGTTTTATAATTACGAGCGCCTCTTATACTACACAAGTAATGCTCCATACAATTTTTAAACATCTAGGGATATATCTTCAAAAATATCAGCTGCATTTATGATACGTTGTCACTACACATCCTCTCACTTAATTCTTTAAATGTTTGAAGTATAAGTAAGCCATTTACATAGGTTGCTAGTTACACTCAGTACGATCTTTTATACTAAGGGTATATATTTCAAAAATTGAGTCAGGTTCTTTAAAACTACACTTCTTTCAAAGTAGGGGCACAGTCTCATACATATTTTTTTTTAAATCGGTACTGGACAAACTTTCTATAACCTTCTTGTTTGAACTTTGTAGACAAGCTTCTACGAGTGAGAATAAAAACGATGTTCTTTCAATGAGAAAATTAGACTTTCAGCACACATACATGTATGTGTGTATATTTTCAGGACATCTTGACCTTTGACCTACACGTGTGATATTGATCTTTGACCTACGGACTTTGGTCTTATGCCCGTCACGTCAGATCAATGTGATGAACACCGAGAAAAGTTATTCTAAAATCCAGCCATAAATGACACACATCTGGCAAGGAAACAGTGTCCCGTTTGTTCAATAATAAGGTGCTCAGGAATGTCTTCCTGGAACAGACGTGTAACCGTAGTGGATTCGATTAAATGGTGCGAATTGTACACCATACTTTAAATTTTCTTTTATAAATAAACGTCAAATTCTTCCAAAACGAGATTTGTGTGACCTTTTTCAAAATTATATCAAGTTTCTTCACGGAAACAGTAAAAGGTTTTAATCGTTTTTGGCAATGTTTTTGGTGTTTTATCACAAAAATGTCCATAATTTGCTCTACAAAAATGAAAATATTTTTTACTTTTCTGAGGTTTCATATTGTCTACCGATATGGAAGAACTGTTTTGGTAGGCAGGCAATTATTATCTTGCATAAACCTTTCAGGTAATATTTGATGGGGTAACATACCTTCCCGGTCTTGCATGTGCAGTTTAACCACTTCCTACTCCTATATAAACAAAATTACGAGAACAATTATCACGTCATAACTTCTAAATTTCTAAAAGTAACATAAATTCCTTACATGTTTATATTCTGTGTCAGAAAAACCTTTCTGTCTTTAAGTTCATTATATCATCTGAGATCTAATGCCTGTGATAAAATTTCGTCAGAATCGTAACCGATGGAATGACGGTATGTAAGTCGGATATCGGCCTCATACATCGGCCTCTGTAGGAAAGACCTGCGCACGGGCTTCTCAAAACATCTCGAGCTCTTCGCGCTCTCGGTGTTCACAAGAAGCTCGTGCGTAGGTCTTTCCTGCAGAGGAAGACCTTGTACTCGGTCGATATCCTTTACGTATACATTTAAGTAAATTATAAATTTAACATATAACAGATATTCTATGACGTCTGAAAATAACTTAATAATTATTATGTGCAAAAATTATTTCTGTAATATTATAAAAAATATTTTATTCAAAATTCCTTTTAAACTTGAAAGCCAACATTGTTTCGTTCTTTTTTTGACATTGTGTTATAATTTTGTTATAGAAGTTTGCCTGTTTAAACCGTTAGCATAGATGGCGTATGATTGTATTATTTCACATGATTATTACAAAATAAGTAATCAAATACATGTAGTAGGATAACGAAATAAATTGCAAAACTATACATAAATTGTTATAAAACTACAAAGACAATTGGTGAATTTTTATGCATGTTAAATCAACTTATTATAAATCAGTTTGCTATACAAATAATTCCTACTGGTAAACTTGGGAACATGTAACATATTTTTAACGATCACATTTTGCTTGTCCCGATGAGATCGCTATTCTTCTTTTTAAAAACAGAGTACGAAGTAAGCAATGATTGTATATGAAGCAATCTCCGTTGCATGATTAGACTTCTTATTGAAACGAAATAGATTAGCAATTTGAATTGTATATGCTTGCCAGATTTTGACTACGCAGCTGCGTATCTGCGTAAAGGCAGCTACGCGCCTGGAGGATATTACACGAGTGTTTTTTTTTTCATATTGAATTTATCAAACGAATTGAATAAAATAATAAAATGCAAGGCTCTGTTGATCATTTTATCAATTTTATAAAAAGGATTTAAAGATATTAAAGTGGAAAGTCACACACATATTATTCTTTTTATCACATGTGTCGAAACATATTTTTTTTTACTTTCTTTTAGATACTATGTAAACAAATCAATTTGACCAACGCCTCGTATACTATATACGACGTCGACGTCAAAGCTTATTACACTACTGGTTTCCCAGTAGTTTCCGGACCGAAATCGTTATTTTTTGCCAGTAACTTTCAAACAAAACATAGTAGAAACATAAAATTTTCACAGAAAAAAGCTAGGTTCTCCGTTAACACCACGCAGAATTAGTATTACACTTGCGTTCATAACACAAATGTAGATGAGGCCTCAAACGGGACAATTAATTCCATTAATATCTCAGTTAGTCCAAGTAGTTTTCCGGACCTTTCATTATAACAGTTGTAACCTTTCTGTAAAAGCAAACATTTCCGATTTCGTTATATATATTCAAAATAAAACATAATTCTAAGGCGTGATGATGATTTGAAAAGTATATTTCAAGAATTTAACATATACTAGATTTATAATACGCTCATTACAGTTACGTCTAATTACGTTCGAATGACGTTTGCAACGTCACGCTGAAATGACGGGACGTATTTAGCGGACTGGTAATATTACAAAAAAGAAATTAAGAACTTTTAATATAATTAATTTTTGTTTTTTAAAGAAAAAGACCGGTCTCAAAATTGGTAGTCTAACGTCCTGAACACTCGGGCATGGACACTGCTGCTAAACATTTGATTGATAGACGGTATCGTAGGTAAATCCCTGTCTATTTTTGGTTCTTATTTTTTCAATCGATAATTTAATGCCGTAGTATAGTGAATAGGTCGACTTTTTCTGACTTTCATTATTTTATTTTATTACTATCGGATTGCTTTTACTGTATCGTCTGTAAATGGGAGCATCAATTGACTGATGTTTACCTTCAAGGGACCTCAATTTCTGCGCATGCGCACTGTAACTGGAATTCCCCTGTAGTTGACAATCTCATGTGTAAACATTACATCGAAGTAAGTTAAAACAACCGGGATATTCAAATAATAAATAAGTTCGGTAATGGTAGGTTTTCGCTGCTATGTAAAGGCAACAAAGGTCTAAATGATATGATATTGTTACCCAGATGCTTTACGACGGCACAAAGTCTATACAGCACGAAATGTAAAAGGTCCGGAAAACTACTTGGGTCCGGAAACTACTGGGAAACCAGTATAGTGCATTATCGTTTTTATTTAATATGCTTTTTTCTGTTAAAACACTCTTACGCTAGAATGACGTCACGTTCGTGAGTGATCAATGCCACTTTTTCGTCTTTATTACAAGACTTTGGGTTCTCTGTGCTTTCAAAAACGTCAGCGTTAAGGGGGCGAAGTGCCACAGTCAGCCATTTCAAACATTCGCGGCTTGTTTACATTTTACATTTGGAATATACATGATACATGAAAGGTTATAAACGGTTCAACGAAGTAGGTCTGCGGTCGGCTTTTTGTGGGGGACATCTTTTCATTTTGAGATATTAAAAGAACTCAAGAATTCAGCTGTGATCGATAGGAATTTAATGCCTAAGCCCCCTTAAGCATCGATTTTTAATGCAGTTTTCGAAATTTTAGACTTTTTATTTTTTGAAAATGCGATTTGAAAATGACGCACGTGCGTATTTGCGTATGCCTAGTTACGCGCCTGCCTTTATTTGTATTCATATTTTGACAAAAAATCCGAAAAGTCCCACTTAATGAAAAAATCAAAAAAAAAAAAAAAAAACTACCTACCCTTATTGTTTTAGCATATGGTAGAGGAAAACCCCAGTTGCCCCTTCATGCATTATTTCAGGCATGGACGGTTGTCTGGGTAAAATCAGTAACCTTCCGAAAGCATAATTGATGGCTTCCTAATATGAAAGAATTCATCTCCCCAAGCGAGGCTTCGAATCCATAGCAGTGAAGAGAAAGTAATTCGAAGTAACGCAGGTTCCTGCTATATCTTAAACATCTGAATTTAGCTTACATCTAACTAAGAAATGCGTGTTAAAACTCGATCGAGAATTAATGTTATCGTGAAGTTAAACCTGGCATGATGAAATAAAAATTATGAAATACGTGCATGACTTATCTGTATACTACGAAAGAATGGTTTTAAGTACAGTATGTTTTACTTTTTTCAATATTTCTTTTGTTATGATATTTGGTATGAAATATAAGTGTAAGCCTCCAACGTGTTAAACTGTAATAATAACTTATAAAGAGTTCTGTCATTAAAATCATCTATTTCTGCTCAAAGATAGATGATTTTAATGACAGAAATCTTCATATCACCAAGAAATTGTTACAACAGGGTTACTGTTACCATAAGCTACGGAAAGCTTTCAGTAACTTTTACTACAGATCGTCGGAATTGTTAGAAAAATACAATACGAACCTAAAAACACTTTTAAAACTTGGACTTACACACCCGGAATATTATGGAGATGTAGTTTTTAAAATTCGGAAAATTAAACATAATCCTTATTTTAATCAAATATTTGTAAAATGGGTTAAAAGGTTGATCAAAAGAGGATACGATGCGAAAATCGTGAAGCACAGTGCATGTTTAGTGATTGACCCCTCTACAGTTAATCGCTACGCTTTCCTATTTGATGGTGCGATGACTAATAAAGTGTAAGACCCCATGATGCTTTTCTCCTAAATCCTACGTTTGTTGTATGCGTGTGTTTCCCTCCTCCTTACTGCCCCTATTGCCTCCTCCTTTCCCCTTGCATTTGCGTTACTTTTTGCATCCCACCCCCTTTACTTTGAGTTAGTTTTCGTGGCTCCCCTTTTTCAGGCTGGTGGAGTCCTAAGGAGGTACACAATTGTTTTTTCCTGTTTATACGGGTGCATTTGTGTGATTGTGAGTCTAAGACGGTGCCCTACTGTTTTCTATGTTATTTAGTTGTGGTACACGAATGTCTGCGCTTACGTTGTAGTGTGACTGTTATTAAGGAACGTATCATTCCCTTTGTATTTTCATACTTGTTTTTCTTTCCTCTTCAAATTCCCCCCACCTCACCCCACCCCACCATTTTACCACTTCCTCACCCTCTATCTACTAGTATATTTCACATAAAGTAATATGTACTTGTTAGATGTTTGAAGCAACCCGTCTGTAATACTTTTCCATTACAGCTTCTTTTTGTTGTGGGCCTACTTTGCTAATGTGTGGCTCTGAGGCTGTGTTTTAGGTGCTCTGTGCTTCCGAGAAATCTACCCTTTCCTATTATCTTTATGTACACGAAGTAGATCTATGGAAAAAATATATAAACTGTTTCAATGTTGACAGCTGCTGATGGCTACTACGCAGTCAAAGACATCTTCTACAAGGAGTCACCTATTCGTTACAGCTATAGATCTAGGTACAACTTACAGCGGCTGGGCCTATTCCACACTAAATGAGCCTGATAAGGTACATGCCAACCAAGCATGGTTCGCCGGAGCGGGTACGCTTGCCTCATTAAAAACTCCATCCTGTATTTTGCTGACGCCAAGGAAAGAGTTCTGCGCATTCGGCTACGAAGCAGAAACTAAGTTTGTGAGTCTAGCGGAAGAAGATGAACATCATGGGTGGTACTTCTTTCGGAGGTTTAAAATGGCCTTGTACGATGACCGCGTAAGTCCATTTTTGACTACTCACTAGTACCACGTAAACATTAAAATATGTGCTTTAAACTAGAAATATCATTTATGTTCATATATTAATACAAATGTATTACAATATTCGAAAGCAAAATTTATAAGTTTGAAGTGTTTTGGCTAACGGGTTAAATGGCCTTGCAACATTCTTAACAGTTATCAATGGGGTTCAAAATAAGATTAGTACAAACATATGACCTTTAAGCAAATTCATTTGACTGCAAACAACCAACTACCAAAATAGAATAATTATATTCGATTTCGTAAATGCATTGAATATATCATAAAAAACCGCAAATACTAAGTACCAACACTGGCTACTGTTTTCATATATACTTTTTTTTGGGGGGGGGGGGGGGACTCAATATTTGTAGTTGTAGTTCTATGATTTACGATTTACGATCTATCTCTGAAGTCATAGTTCTCTATGTGATATGATTCAGATTAAGACTCTAGGTCGTGTCTTGTCACAGGTTAGAGTTGCAGTTTGAACGCAAATGATTACATTTTGCAAGAGTTAAAATGATTTATTTCTCAACAATTTAGTTCGAAGGTGCAGTAATTTATAAAAAATAAATTAGAAATACTTCGTTACTCAAAACATAAGCTGTCAGACCTCAAAAATTAACAAAGTCCTAGCGATTTCTAAAGTGTCAATAAATTTCGAAAATTACCAAAAATAAACAGGAGTAAAAATTTACGAGATAATTTAAACAATTAAACATGTTTTAATTGTTAAACTTTTCCTAAATTTCTGTAAATTTACGTAATTTTTCTAAGTATTCTTAGAGTTGGATAAATGTTCTGCTGTACGATAGAAAAACTAAAAGGCGACTGCCAAGAACTGTTTTGAGCGTTCCGAGCCGGTGACGCACATGTGCAGTCACCGTGTCCGAGCCGATGCACATGCGCAGTGCACGCAACTGAGTCGGTGGCCGAACTTTTAGAGCCGTTTTAAATACAATACACAAGGAAGTGTAGCTCTTTGATTAACGTAGGTCCTTTACAAGATTTGCTACACAGTGATTTGTATCACTAATAAAAACATTTGTCTCTTGTTTCGAATATGCATACTTCCCACTCTAGTAAAGAACTTCTGCATTGATTCAAATAATTTCACGATACTTTTCTTGCTTACATTTTTCTCTACTAGAACTTGAGCCATCTTTCTACTATCGAAGACATATCAGGAAAGAAACTTCCAGCATTGGAGATATTTGCTCATGCTATACGATATCTGAAGAACAAGTTCATGGAAACAATCGATAAGAGGATTCAGGATGTCCAAGATACTGATGTGAACTATGTCCTTACCGTTCCAGCAATTTGGGATGACATGGCAAAGCGATTCATGCGACAAGCAGCAGTTGAGGTAATTATGATCTTTAACAATTGAGGAAATTACATTAATGATTCATGTCGCTGTACAATTAGCAAGCACTGGTACATGTACATTCATTTCTATCCTTTATTTCAATATTATAGATACTAAAGTTAATATGAATCATATAATTGAAGTATACACATAGTAACAATTAGAACTCATTACTTAACATCTGAGTAAGCTTTAATTCACTTATTCATGACTTTTGCGAAAAATGCTGAATTAATTAAATCTTTGTTTGACCTCGCCAAATAATAATTTAATCAGTTCATAAGAAGAAATATACAGGACAACACCCCTTATGCCTCTAGCCCTAGTTTAACCTGAATTCTGTTACAAATGAATATTAAATGGACTCTATGACCCAAGAGGAAGCACTGAAAAGATAAACACTTACTAAAGGGACGGGTCGACATTCTGCGGTCGCCCCAAGGCACTTTAATATTGGGGCTATGTTAAGGTATGACTCATTTAATGTTGAATATTTCAAATTTTCAAATTAATGTTACTGAAATATACTTTATCCAGTGAGAGACTTTTATGCAAAACTTTTAACTTTTTTTATTTTGCCGTTTTTTTATAAATTCTGTATAATTCAAGGTATTTCCTCAGACTCGAGTAGAGACAAACTTCAAAGTGATGGCCACTTTCCAATACGTTTGCAGATATACCATTGATTTTGATAAAAGAAATGCCATACATTTATAAAACAATTATAAAACACAAAATAAAACTGTGAATTTCATTTTCAGGGTTTCTGAAGTAAAACGATTTAATAAGACATAATTCTTACTCCAACATTGAAATATTAAGGTCAAGTCCTGTGGAACTGTTTTAAATTTTGTCCGCTTCATTCAAAATTGGGGCAAAATTAAACCTACCGATATTTCTTCCACAAAATGTAATCTAGAAGGTAAAGGCAAATTAGAGAACTTTTAAACTGCATGTAACTAAGTAGTTTTAAAGATAATAACTCTGCCCCCTTCGTTTTCAGATTTAAAATCACTTTGAACAACAAGAAATCACTTGAATTAAGTATTTTCACCTTTGTATAATAAAGCAATAATAATAAATTTTGAAAAAAAAAGCTTACTAGAAAAAAAAGATTATTAGGGAAAAAATGGTCCAAGTGGGGCTTGAACGTATGCTCCATGTAAAATTTAAGTCAAAGTAGGTTTATTGTTGGAATTAAATACTCTTCAAATGGAGATACACTGTAACATGGGTCATACCTTTATTGAATCTGTACGAATATTGTTGGAATCCTGAAGATCAATGACTATGTATAAATGAGTAAATACCATAATCATTAGAAGTTATTTTTACCGTTGGCATATACAACAACGTAACTATTTGTCTTCATGTTTTACTCTTAATTTTACACTTAAGGCTGGAATTACTAACGACCAACTTACCATTGCACTAGAACCTGAGGCAGCATCCATTTGGTGTCAGGGACTGCAAACAGAGGTTCGGCGTGCCAGCAATACAACAGATATTGGTATTTCATCTGTGGGTACAAGATATATGATTGTGGATTTAGGAGGTAAGTCAACAAACTAATCTTATTTGAAATTCAGGTCGTAACGTATAGCTACATCAATATTTTATCATCTTGATCAATCACATAATAATCTGAACATTCTAATAAATGGCAACAAATAAATTTTACACTAAAAAGAATAAGAAATGGGTAAACACAAAAAAAAGTAAATGTAAAGTACACTTAATAGACTGCCGAGATGTTCATAATAAGGTATTTTAGTATACACATTTTGTTGTAATTTACATTAGATTCAACTGATAAATTTCGAAATATCTGTAAAACAGGAGGAACTGCAGACATTACTGTTCACGAGAAGAGACCCAGCAACACGCTATTGGAGATACATAAAGCAACAGGAGGCGCATGGGGTGGGACTGAAGTTGATAAGAATTACATACAACTTCTTGAACGAATAATTGGACCGCACGAATGGAAGAAATATGAACAAAAACAGCTAGAAGATCTATTTGACATTCATAGAGATTTTGAAACGAAAAAGAGAAATATATCAACTGCTTCTTCAGGTAGAATCGTTGTCAGAGTTCCTTCGAGTCTGAAAGAAGCTTATGAAGGAACAGGAAGGTCTGTTTCGGATGTTAAAGGAAGATTTAGTGATACAATTGATTGGAAAGGTGACAAAATCAGGATAGATGCGGCTGTAATGAAAACATGTTTCAAAGGTCCAGTGAGTAATGTCATAACGCATGTTAAGGAGATCCTATCAGAGGCAGATATGAGCAATGTGAACAAGATATTGTTAGTAGGAGGTTTTGCTGAAAGTCCATACGTTCAGGAGACCTTCAAAGAACACTTTAAGGACAAACAAATTATTATACCATCTGAATGCGGACTTGCAGTCTTGAAAGGAGCCGTACTCTTCGGACAAAATCCTACAGTAGTCACAGCAAGAATCGCACGGTACACATACGGTATGGGTATAGCTGTCCCCTTTGATCCTAAAAAGCATTCTGAACAAAAGCTTCTCGACACGGACAGAGGTCCATTCTGCAAAGATTCGTTCTGGAAGGCAGTTGAGATTGGACAGGTGGTGAGATATGGACATGAAGTGTCTAGGATTGGAAGAGCAACCAATGATTACCAAAAACGCATTAAGCGAACTATTTTCAAATCAAAGAACAAAAATCCCATGTACACAACAGATCCAGGATGTCAAGTAATTGGTTATGTTAGAGTTCCAATGGATAAAACATTAAAGGCAAGGGATAATGCTGTCGAAGAAATATTTACATTTGGTGGAACAGAGTTGATGTTTACCTCACAACATAGGTCTACAGGTGTTACGCGACAGCTTAACTTTGATCTGTAAAACAGACCGTGGCGTTTTACTTAAACATACTGTTGCGTTTAGATCTATGGATTTATGCGTTGGTTATGTAGACAAAATGCTGAATTTGGGGAGTTAAGTTTTAGACTGAAAATATTTGATTAATTGACCACTGGCATGATATCTATATGGATGATGGCAGGCAATTGGGAAATAATTATCTATCTACACAGTAAAATGGCATTTTGTGCGTTTCTGTTTTGTTTGATCAATAGAAAAGTCACTGTAGATTTAATTTATAAGGATTTATCTATAACGAATCTATTGATACCCGTAGATAATACATAATCCATCTAGATACATTAATGTTTTCTGATATATTCGTTAATGTAGGTAGGACATATCGTATAATTGTAAATACGATAATGAAGTACAACCACGAAAAGACGTTAATACAGTATCCCTTTCTTTTCTGTGTTCATTGCATTCTGTCTAGGTTTCTTTCATATCCCCGAGTCATAAGGGACCATACTCTATTAATTTGGATAACGTATTCCAATGGGTCACTATTTTGAACCTCGTTTGACAATTGGCAAATAGATTGCTAACATACTACCATATATCCTGATATTGTACTGGAGAAATTATCTGTATCTATATTTCTATTGTAGTATCATCTTTTGAGGTATTTGGTATTGTAGTGTCTATGACGTCAGACGTTTTCCAGTCGCACGCCCGGAAAAAAATATACTTGGTAAAATTCGATACCGCAGTTCAATCTAAACTGTGGACAGTATCTCTGTATTTCTCAGTATTTGTCTCACGGCGGCGCATATTACCAGAAGCCGATATGCACTATTTACTATTTGAATAGCCTCAGGAGTTATCTTCTATGAACATACTATTGAAACATACTAGTTATCCATTGGTAAAAGTTTTTTAGATCTTACGCGTGAAATCCAAATATTCTATAAATCATCGCGTGTTGAAAGAAAAGGCATCGACTGTATCTGCAAAAGATTCTTAAGTCGACAGGATGCATTTCTTTAAAGCTATACCATACCCAAATTTCCTTTTCGAAAAACTGAACAATTACTAGAGTCTACATATAGTTTATTTACACATAGAATAAGTTTACATGTGTAACGGGAAAACAGGGGGTACCACTTCGGGAAACTTTACGGGTATGTTTGTAGTAATGCAAAAGAATCTACTTCAGCCGAATTGGGCGAGATAAAGCGTAATTTTTCTAAAAGGCTTTTATTGTGCTTTTTCAGTGAGTATATGGTGGAAAGGTTGGTGTAAATTGGTTGCGAGATAACCTTTTATGTGTAGCATACCCACTCTTTGACTGTCCTCGTGTAAATTTGTTACTTTTATGTCATCAGTTTTCGCAACTTACATTTTTCGTATGTTTCCGATATAACAATGTTAGTTAGCAATCAGTTCAGGCATGATGTACGCTCGTAATTAATGTCAGCATTTAATGTATTTTTGCTTTGCACAGTACGTTCAGGTAAAATTATTTCTTCTCCGTCCACACATGTAGATTTTATTGTGATCATAAACTCTTAGGGATGTTAATTCTAGGATAACTATCAGAGAAATCGCGTAATAAATGAATAATCTAAATGACGTTTAATCACCTTTATTAAGGGTAACTTTGATATCTGGGATATAGACTAAGTTAATAAACATTCCGAGAAAGAATGGAGAGCATTTTCTGCCAAGTTTGTTTGCAGTGTTTTCTTCATACCTTTGTTGTCTTACGGGATTATTACGGATGATTTCTAGTCAACAGGTCGTTAAGGTAATTTCTAGTCAACGAGTATTGATTGATTATATTTTAATATGTCCATGTAATTCATTTTGAATGTTTGTTAAGTAAACATGTAAAGTTAGAAAGCATCTTCCGCCGAGTCGGGCGAAATAAAGAATAATTTTATTAAAAAGGTTTTTATTGTGCTTTTAGATTCCCTACCACATCAGCCAACCGTAACATTTGAGGGCATGTCCGTGATAAATTTCCGTTAATACCCTAATAGACCTAGTATTTGACGGACCTCCTTCACAGACTTTGGTGGCGCCTGCTGCGTCAGTCTCAATACAGCTGGAATGTCTGCTGGTTCGATTCTTTGACCATCCTCAGAAATCAGTTACCCTAGTAATTGTACTTCCTTCTGAAAGAGTGTACACTTGTTTGGTTTTAATTTGATGCCTTTTGAACGGGAGTCGCGGTAAGACTATCCTGACGTCTCGAAGCTCCGGATAATCAGAATGGAATCCGCGCCCATTCGTAAAGCCCCCATGGTGTCTTGATTGCAGTATACGGTCTACAGTTGAAAATGTCGAGGAATGCATGAATTTTGCCTATATTTTGCTTTCAAGTCAATATTCACAGAACTATGTAGAGTGCTGCATTTACCAAGCTCCATATTTCCCTTAAATCAGTGTAAACGCATTTTTGTTCATATTGTAACATTGTGTCCATACCGTAACACGTGTCCAAACCGAAACATCTGTCCATACCGTAAATTTATGACTTTTTGTCTTAGATGAAAACCTACAATGACAAGAAGTGAATGAAGTATTGCCATGCAATACAAAGTCCTCTACTGGAAGAAGAACTGATATCTTTCAATGATGTATAAACAATATTGTACTATATATACAGTATGCTATAAACAAAAGAATTGGATTAAGATTTGTATATATAAAACACGTCGTCTTAACATGGGGAACATTTGTGCCAAGTAATATTAAAATCCCTTAATGGATGACAGATTTATGGACCGGACAGGAAACAAACCTTGTTCATGCCATGTTAAAATTGGCTGCCAAGTGTGACCTTGACCTTTGAGATAGGGATCTGAAAGTTGTGCATGACACATCGTCTTATTATGAGGTACATTTGTGCCAAGTAATATTAAAATCCCTTCATGGATGGCAGAGTTATGGACCGGACAGGAGAAAAAGCCCTGTTGACATTTGACCTCAAATTGTGACCTTGACCTTTAAGCTAGGGGTCGGGTTTTGCGCATGACACGTCGTCTCATCATGGGGAACATTTGTGCCAAGTAATATGAAGATCCCTTCATGGATGACAGAGTTATGGACCGGACACGAAATTGCGGACGGACGGACGGAATGACGGACGGAAAAGCGCATTCCTATAGTCCCCGAAAGTGGTTTTCAACCAGTAGGGGACTAATAAAATATGTTTCCGGACAAAATGCCGCAGACGATTATTTTCCGCACAACTCCTCCCGGTCTATTTTCACACTGCTTACATTACAATGATTATAATGGCGATGAAATTTGCTTAAATTTAAATGTGTTGGCCATACCTATTTTGGAACTTTGTGTATATATCCAAAGAGCTATAAAAATAAATACTTCTTTGATATATCAAAATTGCCATGCACGAGATGGCCCGACATTGGAAATAAAAGTTATTGTATACTTTTCTATGAACGTCACAACTTTCAATGGAAAAGAATATGGCGAATGTAAATATTGTTAAATACAACAAAACTCTAGCGAGATTCATGGATTTGCCGATCCTATACCCTGTCGTTCATTACGCATGAACTGCGAAAAAAATCATTTCTTAGATATTTGGCAAAAAAATGTGTACCACTGCACAAACTTGAAGCAGTAATATATCTATAGCACAAGTTAACAAGTTTATGTATTTGGAAACCAGAATATACGTGTATTTAAAAAATGTCTTTTTTAAATATCATCGGCAAATTCTGAATATTTAAAAGAAGCATTTAAATCGAAAGCTGTGGTTATTTGGTAACTATATATGGAAATAATTTCAAATATGAGAAATAACAGTCAAATCACGCCGGGTAGTAAACACGACGGCTATGTGGGTACCTACATATGAGGATGTACGGCATAATACGGTATAAGACAAACCTAATCCATGCCTTCCTTCAAAACTGGAGAGTAACAGAGAAGAAAAAAATAATAAAAATATAAATTACGTTGGAAACAGGGTTGATTATATTTTGTAACAAAATGCAAAGCAGTACACATACTATACATGGAACTGGTTTGTATTACATCTATTGCACTGACTTTGTAATTGAAAAGACACTGATTTATGTAGAAAAAACACAATTGTGGATTAGTTGTCGGATAAGCTTAGCCGAGACAGCTGATTATGACTCATTTAAAATTCTAGCCTTGTTATAAAGCCTAATAGCTTATCATCATTGCATACAATTATCTACCTATAATCTGGAAATCATGTAAATTGGTGACAAATGTATAAGTTACCCAGTTTTAAAATTTTCATGTTCCTTTAAGGTTGTTCGGCATGTTTGATAAAAGAAGTGGCTAGGGGTCCTGTAAATGGACATCAAAAACTGGAGTCTAGAGGTCCAGATAATATACATGTGTTGGTATGTACTATATTACTGGTGTATAAGGTAAATGCTGAGAAAAGCTATGATAAATCTGCAAACTACAGTACAGCCAGCGCGGCACCTTAAAAAACCCCTTCGACCCTTGCGGGTAAAAAAAATTCGGGTGTTCAGTTGCGATGGCCTGACACCCGTCGACCCTCGCGGTCATGATCGCAACGATTCCCGGTGGACTGCCGCGAGGATTCACAGTGTTCACGCGAGGGACCATCGCGGTCAACATTTTATTTTAACATTAAATATTAAACAGTGTATTGTAACACTTAATTGTTAAATTTATTATCTATAATGTATTTATTATAAATATACAATGTATATCATTTATTCATTTTACTTGTCTACCTTTATCGCGCCTTTCTTTTGTATAGGAACTGTTGTTATCTACGTCCGATATTTTCAATGTTTTGATTTTAGTTTATTGTCATTGACATAATACCTTTTTCAATAAATTATATCCAAATTGTAAGTAATTGTGTGAAGGGATGTTTCACACACACATTGTATCGAATTATGATACGTTGATTACATTCACAAGATATTTTCATATAATTGCCTGTTATTTACACTTGTCAAATTTTGACACATTGTCGGCGTATACTAAATAGAAAGGACTCGCACATAATCATAAGTGTTAATAACAAAATAAACAAAATAGCCGATAGAAGTTTTTTTTTTGATCTCTGAGTGAATATAATTTTGTTTTCTGTTTTCTCAACTGTTACAAAATCTAGATAAGGTCATACCACCATATCCGCATGTGCATGTAAGAAATAATTAATCTGTCGATCGGTTTTAAATAAGATATACTATCTCAAAAGCGAATCTCAAAGTATATCACTTTAGAACTTCTAATGTGATGAACATATTTTTCTTTTTTAGCTCACCTGAGCACAAAGTGCTCAAAGGTGAGCTTTTGTGATCGCCCTGTGTCCGTCGGCGTCAACAATTTGACTGTTAACACTCTAGAGGTCACAGATTTGAGCCAATCTTAATGAAACTTGGTCAGAATGTTACCCTCAATAAAATCTTGGATGAGTTCGATATTGGTTATCTTGGGTCAAAAACTAGGTCACCAGGTCAAATCAAAGGAAAAGCTTGTTAACACTCTAGAGGTCACAGTTTTGGCCCAATCTGAATGAAACTTTGTCAGAATGTTACCAGGGTTCTCGCCAGGCTATTATCGCCTGTCGCGTGCGACATGCCTTCAGACTCTGAGTTGTATATTCGACATCCCTTATTTCCTCCGTCATCCCTTAATTGCCGAAGCGACATGTCATAAAATCATCCCAATAAACACCCCGATTAATTCGATAGTGTATTCGAAAAGCTTCCACGTGCTACCCGATAGTTTAGGTAAAGCGATGCCAGTTAAGATAACCGATAAACCAATGACAGCTTCCTATATGTGGAACGTGTGACGTAAATTTCATCGTAGCTCCGCCTTTAAATCCTTTGACAGGCGGCATCATGTGATGTGTACATGAAAGTGACTGTTTTCGCAAGTTTTAAGATTATACATGTTATTAGATATAATGACAGATGATTCAACAATTATCGTCCGAATGTTTTTCGCAATCAAGGAAAGACAATGTAAGGAATTAAGTCAAAAATTGTGCAACACGGTAAAATGCTTTTGAACAATTATCGCCGAAATATTAATGTTTTTCACATGTATGAAATGCGTTTTCTCGGGCTGAATATCGAAAAGACAATGCAAGAATTAATATTTTCTGTCGTCACTTTCAAAATAGAACTTGTAGAGAAAAGTTTGAAATACCCTCCGTGCATTATTTCAACACGAACGGACACTTTGGTAGAACCACCGACCTTCCGTAAGTCAGCTGGATGGCTTCCTCACATGAAGAACCTCGCATGAAGAATTCAACGCCCCGAGTGAGGCTCGAACCCACATCGATGAGGGGCAAGTGATTTGAAGCCAGAGACCTTAACCACTCGGCCACGGAGGCCCCGGTCAAAATTTCAGAATCCTTCCAAGTCACGCCAAATGGCCATTGATCCAAAATGGAAACCAGCGTTTCCCTGGATGACAGTCTCAGATTGTGTTGTTTTACATGTATGTACAACAAACAGTTGACATTTTCATAAACTTAAAATGGATAAGTTTTCAGCAAATAAACTCCGCAGAAATAGAAGACATAAACTTTAAAATACAAATAGATCTGTGTGCAGTGCTAAAATTGTGTTGTTTTATGTACAATAAATAGTAAATGAACATTTTTAGCAACTTAAAATTGATGAACTTTTAATTGTCATTCAGCAAATAACTCCATAGGATTTTTATGACCTGATATCTTTTCTTGTTGTACATGTAAATGATGCTTATTAATCACTGAAAATACCACAATGTTTTTCACTCTGAAATGCACCAGAATGCACCAAAATGAGTTGTAGTAACACAAAATTTTCTGGGGTGACCCCCACACCCCCTGTGCAGGAGGGGAAACCCCTCCCGCACCCACCCCTTTGCTCGTCAGAAAATATCTTTCTGCAACATGCCTTCAGAAAATCCTGGCTAGAACCCTGGTTACTCTCAATAAAATCTTGGATGAGTTCGATATTGGGTCATCTGGGGTTAAAAACTAGGTCACCAGGTCAAATCAAAGGAAAAGCTTGTTAACACTCTAGAGGATACATTTTTGGCCCAATCTTAATGAAACTTGGTCAGAATGTAACCCTCAATAAAATCTTGGATGAATTCGATATTGGGTCATCTGGGGTTAAAAACTAGGTCACCAGGTCAAATCAAAGAAAAAGCTTGTTAACACTCTAGAGGTCACAATTTGGGCCCAATCTTAATGAAACTTGGTCAGAATGTTACCCTCAATAAAGTCTTGGACAAGTTTGATATTGGTTCATCTGGGGTCAAAAACTAGGTCACCAGGTCAAATCAAAGGAAAAGCTTGTTAACACTGTAGAGGCCACATTTATGATTTTATCTTCATGAAACTTGGACAGAATGTTAATTTTGATGATCTCAAGGTCCAGTTTGAATCTGGGTCATGTGGGATTTAAAACTAGGTCACCAGGTCAGATCAAAGGAAAAGCTAGTTTACACTGTAGAGGCCACATTTATGACCATATCTTAATGAAACTTGGTCAGAATGTTAGTCTTGAGGCTATATAGGTCAAGTTTGAATCTGGGTCAGGTGGGGTCAAAAACTAGGTCACTGTGTCAAATCAAAGGAAAAGCTTGTTAACACTCTAGAGGCCACATTTATTACTATATCTTTATGAAACTTTGTCAGAATGTTAATCTTGATAATCTTTAGGTCAAGTTCGAACCTGGGTCATGTCAGATCAAAAACTAGGTCACCAAGTCAAATCAAAGGTAAAGCTTGTTAACACTGTAGAGGCCACATTTATGACTGTATCTTTATGAAACTTGGTCAAAATGGTAATATTGATATTCTCAAGGTCTAGTTTGAATCTGGGTCATGTAGGCTAAAAAACTAGGTCACCAGGTCAAATCAAAGGAAAAGCTAGTTTACACTGTAGAGGCCACATTTATGACCATATCTTAATGAAACTAGGTCAGAATGTTAATCATGATGATCTATAGGTCAAATTCAAATCTGGATCAGGTGGGGTCAAAAACTAGGTCACAAGGTCAAATCAAAGGAAAAGCTTGTTAACACCCTGGAGGCCACATTTATGACTGTATCTTCATGAAACTTGGTCAGAATGGTAATCTTAATGATTTCAAGGTCCACTTTGAACCTGGGTCATGTCGAATCAAAAAATAGGTCACTAGGTCAAATTAAAAGATTAGCTAGTTTACACTTTAGATTGTTTAGCACTTAACGGTTTATCTTTGTTCTGAATTTGGCGTAAAATTAAAGGATTATAATAGCGGTAAGTTGCTAGGTTTCTTTTCCTAGTGAATTTATTTGCATTAACGACTAAAAAGTTATTTTAAAATTAAAAGACGTTCTGTTTTGTAAAAAAATTTTATTGCCAGTAACAACGTTCTGTTTGGTTCGAAAACGGCTGCCTAACAGATTTTTTAAAAGTGCACAAGTTTTCCAAGTGAATATACAGAAACAGTGTACATAGGTTCTCTTTTAATGATTTTAGTATTTACAACTAAAGGTCCAGTGCTTAAGGTTCAATGATCAATGAACATTTCTATATATTTGTGTGAATTACAAACTGCTAATATTTCAATAATTTTTATTTTTATTAAGGAATTAATGTAAAATGATATGTTGGGTGAAAAGTTTAGTGGTCTTTGGAAGTATTGAGCACAAATTCTGAATGTTTTTTCTTGTCTTTTTCAGGTAAAGACTATGCAAGAATTAGTGTCTGATTAGTTTTCCTGCAATATTCCTGCACAAGGAGTTTTTAACATTTTTCTGTTAATACATATTTAACTAACGTGTTCCCGTCATTGTGCTGTCCTTACCATATTTGGCACATTTTTATTACGCAGTATTAGTACTACAAGTATGTGGGCCTCTGACGAACTGAAAGACACAACTGATGAACTGAGAAAAGGGAGACATCTAGAACTTAGTGGACACAAAATTAGTTTTATTACCATTGAAATTATGAGCTATATATTGCATGGCCAGAACAAGCAATGACCTGAACACGAAAAACGACGGGACGACAACTGGACGCACCACTAGTAACGGCGCTGACAGGACATAATTGCGTCGAAAAAGCATAACTTCGAAGATACATTACGTTGGAGATATATAACATCAGACAAAAATAACGTCGGATACATATAACGTCAGAGATATGTAACGTCAAAGATACAAAACTATGATTTAGAAATATTACCTAATGCAGCTTACATATACTACTTGTACTTGTCTGTGACTAAATATCCTTGGGAATTTTTGGTGCTTACCTGACATCCAAATGACTTCTCATTCAGATTGATTTTTCTGTTTCATCATGTTTAGTTAACTCCAGTAGCAAAGGTCATATATAATGATAAGAATGTATAGATATTAATTATCATCAATATATAAGTATCGTCAATATATAAGTATTGTCACGACCACCACGGACCATCGCGTCCGTCCATCGCAATGCGAGGCGTTCGCTGCCTCCGGCAATGACCATTCCTGAACACCCGAAATATCCGATATGACACCTGTCACGACGGACAGTAAAAACAAACACGCAAATTAGAATCGCGGTGGCGGGTGTTCAAATGAAGGTGCCGCGCTGGCTGTACTGTACATTACAACGGTATCGGGGGCAGCTTATTTCAGTGGATCTAGAGCTTCCTGGCAAACAGATGTCAACAAGTTCTAGTTGAGGACAACTCATCCCACACATCTCCAGTGATTTCAGGTGTCCCCCAAGGATCCATCGTAGGACACCTCCTCTTCCTGCTCTATATCAACGACCTCCCACGCCAAGCTACCTCCACAGAAGGTGAAAAGTGGCAAGTACCTGGGAGTCGACATTGACAAAAAGCTGTCCATGAATGCCCACATTGCATCCACTGCAAAGAAGGCAAACAACAGCATGGCCTTCCTCAGGAGAAACCTGAGGACCTGCCCACAAGACATCAAGGCACAGTGTTACGAGACCCTTGTCAGGCCAATCCTTGAGTAAGCCAGCACCACCTGGGATCCACATGCAAAGTCCAACATCACACAGCTGAACTGGAGGCAGTTCAGTACTGCATTGTACAATTCCTCAAGGGGAACTGTCGTACAACAGGCAGCACCGGTAAGATGATTGCTGACACTGGCTGGCAGCCCCTTGAACATCGACGCTCCAAGCTCGTGATGGTCTACCATATGTTTGATATGGCCTCATGGCCATCCCAGGACCCTGCAGAGAGGTACTTCCATCCAGCCTCCATCAACACAAGGTGTCACTCAGTCAGATTCCTTTCCCTTTCTGCCGCACTGACATCTTCCTCCATTCCTTCTTCCCCTCTGCCACAGGCTGTGGAACCAGCTTCCCAAACAAGCCACCATGGTCGGCAGCGTCGAGGCCTTCAAGAGATGTTTAGGTGCCATGCCATAGTCATGGGACCACGGTTTTTTATCGTTTTACCTGCACTTGTACATACTTGCGCGCCTCATACAGCCTTGTACATATCACACTGTACAACAATGCTCCACAGTGGGATTATGTACATTATGATTATCGGAAGAAGAAGAGTTGCTGTTATTACATGTTTCTCTTTATATGCACCCTTGTGGGGGCATATAGCATTGCTGCTGTCCATCTGTCCGTACATCCTGAAATCTTGTGTCACCAACTCACAATCGTGGCGAAATAGTTTCCAGATTTGTCTGACATTCAGTCAGGCAGATTGTCCTGGGTCATCTGACCAAAGCAATGTCATAAAGACTAAACAAAAACGATTAGATATGTAAATAGTCAATGTTGTTATGGTACAAAGGTAGTAATCCGCTGGATATGCCTCCTTGGTTCACTCACATGAAGTCCATATCAATTTCCACCAGGTGAAGGCCATTTTCATGCCAGATATAAGCTTTATTGATGCTTGATTGTAAAAAGGAATGTCTGTGGATGATTTTAAATGTTGTATGCTTCAAAAGTTGTGTTGAAGCTGTTTGATGAAGTGAAAATAGGTATTTCCTAACGTTTTCATCACATGTCTCAGTCACGTGGCATTATGGTCAACCCCATATTTATTTGTTTTTTTGGTTGCATAAATGCAAACCTTTAAGACAAGGGTAGTCTCACAAGAAGGGAAAGACAAGAAATGCTGATTAAAACATGTTATAATTTGTTATTAGTCCCCTACTGGTTGAAAACATTTTAGGGAACTATAGGAATGCGCATTTCCATCCGTCCACAATTTCGTGTCCGGTCCATAACTCTGTCATTCATGAAGGGATTTTAAAATTACTTGGCACAACTTCCCCATGATGAGTTGATGTGTCGTGTGCAAAACCTGGACCCCTGGCTCAAAGGTCAAGGTCACAATTGGAGGTCAAAGATCAACAGAGCTTTTTTTCCTGTCCGTTCCATGAAGGGATTTTAATATTACTTGGCACAAATCTACCTCATAATAAGTTGATGTGTCATGCACACCTTTCAGACCCCTAGCTCAAAGGTCAAGGTCACACTTGGCAGTCAGATGTTTACATGTACATGTCATGAACAGGGTCTGTTTCGTGTCTGGTCCATAACTCTGTCATTCATTAAGGGATTTTAATATTACTTGGCACAAATATTCCCAGTGATGAGACAGTGTGTCTTGAGCAATACCCAGACCCCTAGCTCAAAGGTCAAGGTCACAATTGGAGGTCATAGGTCAATAGGGCTTTTTTCCTGTCCAGTCCGCAATTCTGTCATCCATTAAGGGATTACAATATTACTTAGCATAAATGCTCCCCATAATGAGATGGTGTGATGCAACACCCAGAACCCTAGCTTAAAGGTCAAGGTCACACTTGGAGATCAAAGGTCAATAGGATTTTTTTCCTGTCCAGTCTATAACTTTGTCATGCAAAACAGGATTTAAATATCAGTTGGCACAAATATTTCCCTGGATGTGTCAGTTGTTAAGGCGGCATGCCTCCAGATTGTTCAACAACAACAACAAAAATAATTTTTATAGATATCTTGAAATAAATGCTATATTTCATAAGAAGGCTGTAAATCTTAATTACTGACAAACTGTATGTTATGTAAACACATGAGAATTTGCTGTTTTTAGCTCATCTGAGCATGAAGTGCTCAATGTGAGCTTTTGACAGGAAATGAAAAAAAAACTTTAATTTTTTTGGACCGCCCGCACCTGGCGTATTTTTTTGCGCTAGGTCAAAGTCAGTAGGAACAAAAAAAGGATATAAACGCACCTTGCTTGTAATTTATCGGCACATCGGAAGAACATGTTCTCTGACACAGCCACTGATTTGACTGCGTAGTCTCCCTACCGCACAGAGGAAGTACCTATTTGTTCGCTTTAAAAGTCGGGCATAACAAAATGGCAGCCCCCTATGTCTTTGTTGTCTCATGCCGAGATAACCAAAGGCAAGTGTTTCCAGCACCAGATTCTTCATTTCAGAGAAATACACAAACTTGATCTAAGCTTCCATTACAGCACACAAATTGCTAATTACCATTAATAATTTATCGAATTTGTGATCTTGTTTTCGTGGGGTTTAAGAATTATTCTGTTTCCTATCTAAAAGGACAAAAAATATTGAGAGCAAAATTTTGAAAACTTAAAGATCAAATTGAAAATGTTCAAGAAAAACTGCTAGATTTGTCACTAATCATTATCATAATACAAGTTCAGTTTCTGATATGTTAACAAATTTAAATTGGCCACAATTAGAGAAAAGGAAAGCCAGAACATGCTTAATAATGTTTTTTAAGATAGTCCATCATGTATTAGCAATATATGCAGAGAACAAATTATGAACACTCGCTGATTCCAGAACCAGATATGGACACAGCTTCAGACAAAGTACTCAACATGCTGAAGACAAAACAGCTTAAGTATTCTACAACCTGCATGATATTGAAAACTACAAAGCAAACAATGGGCTAATTTATGGAAATTTAGAAGTATTTATTTGATTTCTAAGTGATAATTATTTATTATGTTAATGGTAACTGATCATAGCATCCACTTTGCTATAACTACCAATATTAAAATGTTGATTACCAGACATCTAGATAACCCATGTAGACCTTAAGAAACAAGGATTTTTTCTCCACCTCCAAAAATGAATTAGAAATGACTGGCATTGGTTTGAAGACGGTAAATCAAATAACTGTGCAGTTCAGAACTACAGAAGTTTGCAAATATCAGACCAGTGCAGACCAGTATGCATTAGATATTTAATTGGATCCATATTTCATGGCAATATTCTGGGGGTTATGATCCTGATAACTAAAGTGCTAATATCAAGATATGGTAGGCCAATTATAGATTTATTTTCTTTAATTTGATATATTTATTCTTTCAAAAGATAGCAAGTTACAGTATAAGGTTAAATTGAAAATATTCTGAAATAAAAAAGTGATGGTGCCCTCTTGTTGCTAAAAATAACTAACCACTCAAAATCCAGGATTCGAAGTACACTTGAGCCACAGCATTGCTGTCTGACAGGTGTCGTAAAACACTTACTTTCAGGTCTCAATTATGACACAATAAACTTACTTTCAGGTCTCAGTTATGACACAGTAAACTTACTTTCAGGTCTCAATTATGACACAATAAACTTACTTTCATGTCTCAGTTATGACACAATATCTTTGCCTTCTTAAGTCAATGCAGCTATCGCAAATGCAGTAATTTTGAGAAGATTTTGCTAAAAAATGAGAGTCAATATTTAGTTTTGTCCACAGTTTTAGAAGGATTAAGTAAGCTAATACATGTTCCCAGGGCAAATGAATAAGGGCTTCACCATTAATGCTTTAATGTCACTGTATAGATAAATTTTTCCTGCGTAATTTAAAACTAGGCAGCAATATAAATCACGCAAGAACCCACCAAGCTTTAAGTAGAAAACAATGTAATTGGGGTTTTGATTTGCATGATATGGAAAGGAAATTATTTTAGAAGTGTAGATATTAGATTTACCTCCCTTTGATTATTTGAGGTACATGTACCAGTATTGACAAACATCCGCTGGAATGTCAAACTCATCATTTTTCATTAGGATTTGTTACTAATGATTTGTTCTGTGGTAGTGGTGTGCTTGTTAAAATGACTTTGACATATTATTAAAGCACATGGTCCATGATGTGATACATCAGTATCCGACTCACATAGGCACCTAAAATGATCCTAATGAAATCCAGTGTTTCATAATCTTTTAGTGATGGAATTGTCATTTTTATGCCCCCAAAGGGAGACATATTAGTTTTCAACTGTCCGTCGGTTAGTTTGTCACAACGTTAACTTTTTGCATGAAGGCACTTTACTCGCGAACTACTGCACCCATGACCTTCAAACTTCACGTGCTGATAGTACTTATTAAGTACACGACCCCTACTGACTTTGGGGTCACCAGGTCAAAGGTCAAGGTCACAGGGGCCAATGTTAACTTTTGCATGAAGGCACTTTACTCGTGGACAACTGCACCCAGGACCTTCAAACTTCACATGCTGATATTGAGTACACAACCCCTACTGACTTTGGGGTCACCAGGTCAAAGGTCAAGGTCACAGGGGCCAATGTTAACTTTTTGCATGAAGGCACTGCACCCAGGACCTTCAAACTTCACATGCTGAGAGTACTTATTGAGTACATGACCCCTATTGACTTTGGGGTCACCAGGTCAAAGGTAATGGTCACCAGGTCAAAGGTCAAGGCGCTGCCGGGGCATTTGTCACCATTAGTGACAGCTCTTGTTTACTATATTTATTGCTGTGATTTTCAGTCAAATGCATTTGTTTAAGAAAAAAACAAGACTAGTAGTGAGTGTTGTTAACAGTGTGAAACCAGGAAAACTAGGGTTAGGGAGACTAAGATATTTGTCATGGTGCTCTACCAAATTTGTTTAAGTCATGCCTCTGGAGGAAAAAATGACCCAGCACAGGAGTACATGTTTATCATATAAAGAATTTCTAAAATCTTGTCTCAGAAGCGGCAAGATTCAGAGCTTAGATAATTGGTATGTAGCATCGCCTGGTGGTGTTATCCAAGTTTATTCAAACCATGCTTTTTGGGTCAAAATTGACCACATCCCTCGGGTTATTTGTTTTACTTAGACATCATATGGAAAAAAAAACTGTCAAAAATCTGTGAAAAAATACATCACTAATCTTGTCAAATTTTAAAATAATGTCAAACATTTGGAGGCAGAGAGGCAAGGTGTCAGGTAATATATAAGGCCATCTTCAACTTCAATGGCTCTCTTGTTTCTTAATATATGGTCAAGAATTTCTAGAGTAACACATTCAAGGTCATTTAAGCTTTTAGCTTGATTGTGATGAAAGTTTTAAACTTATTTGAATTATTGGAGACCATCCTGGAAAAAACAAGTATTGGTGTCATATGAGAAGGTGTGAACCCAAGTGAAGCTTGAACAAACAAACGCTGGGTTGCGCAGCTGTCTACTGAACTTCTAGACCTCACTGCTCCATTGTCTTTGTTTGGTACATTGATGATATTGTAATAACTTGTCAATATTCTGATTTTAATGTGCTTCTTTAGAAAGTACTTACTTTAAATAAATGAAGCTTAATTTTTCCATAAATATATATATCATGTACATTTATGATTGAAATACAGAGAGAGAAGCCATTATTTTCCTTCACAGATATTTGAATGTAAAACATTTGTAATGATGACTGATCTGAGCCTTTTACAATTATTTCTTTAATTTCCCCTCTAGAACGATATTGTAATGAACATTTGTATGCTGTTGCGACATTTCTTTAATATGTTTACTTGAGAGAGACGTCACTGCCAATGTTATTGAATATGTTCGGCCCACGAGAAATCAATAAAGGTCTCCTGCGATACTAAAGGCTACCGGTATATTATCGATAAACTGATTACTATGGAAAGTTTCCCAGTCTCTTGTCAGCCAAGTATGCAAATTTAGTCTGGATCATTTAGATGCTTTTCTCTCCTGCATATTGCGCAATAGATATATTTCTTCCTTTTTTATAGATTTTCTTGATGTTTAGTACGAAAATGAACTTACATGATTAGATGGCCTAAGAGGTAGTTAGTACAATCGTAACATAACACGATATGTATAACAATTCATATTGAATATATTATAAAAGTTCAAGACCAAAGGAAATGTGATTTTTAAGGGTATTGCAATGGGGAAAAAACAATTAAAAAAATAAATGAATTATTTATAGTAAAAAAGATGAACTTCGGGCCATTGTTTATATACATTGACCCACTGGCAGCACACTTACAATTTACCCAGAAATACAAAAGTTAGCAACATAAGTATTTGTTGAAAATTTGAATAGGAGATTATTAGTTAATGTACAAAGAAATAGAGAATATTTGTTTCTTTATGTGTAAAATTAAAATAATTTTCCCCAAGTGAACACCAGATTGCAATACTATGAAAACCAATGGACACAAGGGGATGAGCAAAATACTAGAGATATCCATGGTTTCCAGCGACCTGAACATGCATAAAAAAATTGTTATTAAGAGTTGGGTCCATGTTTCGGAGAAGAAAGTTCTAACATCACCAAATCATAGAAAGAAAGAATTGTTTTATATGAAAATTAAAACCATTGTCATTTTACTCATATATATGTATTGAATTTCGGAAAGGGACTGCATAAAGGGGCCACTCTTCTGCACAGTTTAACACCTTTAAAAACTCAACATTTTTAAAAAGCTGTTACATGTCTTTATTTTGATGCATTTACAACAATGTATGAGTGCTTAAACTTTACATTACTAGGTTAAACATAATTTTTGACAATTGTTTACTTTTATTTCTTTACAAGTGGCATTCTTTTTTAAAGGGGGGGTGGGGGGCAACTCTTTTAGAATATTTTAGGTATCCTTTCCTACGGGACAAAACGGTAAAATTGTATTGAACAGATGGGTTGTTCATAAAGATGTTGTTTGTCTACTAAAAATTTCTGTGGTTTTGTGATATACTGCTAAACTTCAATATATTGTCTGTCAGAAAGGATGAGGCGTAGTAATACGCATTAAGTCTTGTGACATTTTCGTCATACAGGCTGATCATGGTCGGCACTTTTTCGCTGTTCAGTAAGTAAATTTTTCGGAGAACTCCCCTTCGAATAATAAATTGAATGATGGACAAGTCCATTTTAGAAATGTAGCTGAGTAAACTGAAACTAATGCTTCATGTACTGCTTATGTTAGGAATGTATGGTGATTTTTGGTAGCTGTGTCTCTTTTTAGCTCACCTGTCACAGAGTGACAAGGTGAGCTTTTGTGATCACCCTTCGTCCGTCGTCAGTCTGTCCGTGCGTCCACAATTTCTTGTCTGCACGATAGAGGTTTCATTTATGATTTTATTTGAACCAAACTTGCACACAGCTTGTATCACCATAAAATCTCGGTTCCTTTCTTGAACTGGCCAGATCCCACTATGGGTTCCAGAGTTATGGCCCCTGAAAGGGCCAAAATCAGCTATTTTGACCTTGTCTGCACAATAGCAGCTTCATTTATGATTTGAATTTAATAAAACTTGTACAAAACTTGTGTCACCATAAGATCTCAGTCCCTTTCTTGAGCTGGCCAGATCCCGTAATGGGTTTTAGAGTTATGGCCCCTGAAAGGGCCAAAATTAGCTATTTTGACCTTGTCTGCACAATAGCAGCTTCATTTATGATTTGATTTTAACCAAACTTGCACACAACTTGTATTACCACAAGATCTTGGTTTTTTTCTTGAACTGGCCAGATTCAATCATGGGTTCCAGAGTTATGGCCCCTTAAAGGTCCAAAATCGGCTATTTTGGCTTTTGCAGCCATATAGATGCTTCATTTATGGTTTTATTTGATACAAACTTATGTGTATTTTGACATATCTGTACCTTGTAAGAATTTTTTTTCTTTTTGGTTAAATTTCTTCCCTTTGTTGTTCCTGTCCTTTGGACTTAGATATTTTTTCTGAGGACCTTCTTGTCCTCAAGTGCAATGATAACAGGTGAGCGATATAGGGCCATCATGGCCCTCTTGTTTAAAGGGAAGCGACTCTTTTAGAGTATTTTAAGGCTTAGAATTAGGCTTTCAGAAACAAAAATCAAACAACACCAAATCATAGAAAGAAAGAGTTGTTTGACATGAAAATTGAACAGCATGTAAAACATGTATATTACTTTACGAAACAAGTGTCAGTATACTGATATAAACATTGAATTCCGGAAAAGGACTGCCTAAAGGGGCCCAACTTCCGAACAGTCAAACGCCTTTAAAAACAAACCATTTACAAAGAACTGTTACACATGTTCGTTTTGATGCATTTGCAATAGCGTGCGAGTGGTGAAATTTCACATAACAGGGTGGAACACAGTTTTCAGCAATGGTTTATTAGCTCACCTGTCACAAAGTGACAAGGTGAGCTTTTGTGATCGCGCGGTGTCCGTCGTCCGTCCGTGCGTCCGTGCGTGCGTGCGTGCGTCCGTAAACTCTTGCTTGTGACCACTCTAGAGGTCACATTTTTCATGGGATCTTTATGAAAGTTGGTCAGAATGTTCATCTGTATGATATCTAGGTCAAGTTGGAAACTGGGTCATGTGCCATCAAAAACTAGGTCAGTAGGTCTAAAAATAGAAAAACCTTGTGACCTCTCTAGAGGCCATATATTTCACAAGATCTTCATGAAAATTGGTCAGAATGTTCACCTTGATGATATCTAGGTCAAGTTCGAAACTGGGTCACGTGCCCATAAAAAACTAGGTCAGTAGGTCTAAAAATAGAAAAACCTTGTGACCTCTCTAGAGGCCATATATTTCACAAGATCTTCATGAAAATTGGTTAGAATGTTCACCTTGATGATAACTAGGTCAAGTTCGAAACTGGGTCATGTGCCCTCAAAAACTAGGTCAGTAGGTCTAAAAATAGAAAAACCTTGTGACCTCTCTAGAGGCCATATATTTCACAAGATCTTCATGAAAATTGGTCAGAACGTTCACCTTGATGATATCTAGGTCAGGTTCAAAACTGGGTCACGTGTTGTCAAAAACTAGGTCAGTAGGTCAAATAATAGAAAAACCTTGTGACCTCTCTAAAGGCCATATTTTTCATGGGATCTGTATGAAAGTTGGTCTGAATGTTCATCTTGATGATATCTAGGTCAAGTTCAAAACTGGGTCACGTGCAGTCAAAAACTAGGTCAGTAGGTCTAAAAATAGAAAAACCCTGTGACATCACTAGAGGCCATATATTTCATGAGATCTTCATGAAAATTGGTCAGAATGTTCACCTTGATGATATCTAGGTCAAGTTCGAAAGTGGGTCACGTGCCTACAAAAACTAGGTCAGTAGGTCAAATAATAGAAAAACCTTGTGACCTCTCTAGAAGCCATATTTTTCATGAGATCTTCATGAAAATTAGTGAGAATGTTCACCTTGATGATATCTAGGTAAAGTTCAAAAGAGGGTCACGTACCTTCGAAAATTAGGTCAATAGGTCAAATAATAGAAAAACCTTGTGACCTCTCTAGAGACCATATTTTTCAATGGATCTTCATGAAAATTGGTCAGAATTTTCATCTTGATAATATCTAGGTCAAGTTTAAAACTGGGTCACATGAGCTCAAAAACTAGGTCACTATGTCAAATAATAGAAAAAACGACGTCATACTCAAAACTGGGTCATGTGGGAAGAGGTGAGCGATTCAGGACCATCATGGTCCTCTTGTTTATTATCAGTCCTATGTTAAAAAGTAAATACATTTTTCTGTGGTAACAAGGGTCGGTAAGACACTTTTTTGTATTCACTTTTAGTGTATCTCTAATATTACAGATTTTTTATATTTACCTCATCCAGAGCACATAATTATACTAGTATTACTTATATGTGGAAGCCCAGGATGAAGTACTCCAAAGACGAGTAAACTTCTTTTTAAGTATTAAGCTTTTTCTCCTGTGACAAGACCGTATGGTGGGGGTATGAGTCACTCCTGTGACAGTTCTAGTTTAGTATCAGTTTGACATTTGAAACATACAGCTCATATTTCTCAGGTGAGCGATCCAGGGTCATCATGACCCTCTTGTCTATATTTTATTTATTTCTCCCTTTGAAAATGAATGCCATTTGTAAAGAAATAAAGATAAACAATTGCTGAAAACTGTGTTCCACTTTGTTATGTGAATTTTCATTACTCGCACGCTATTGCAAATGCATCAAAACAAACGTGTAACAGTTCTTTGAAAATGGTGAGTTTTTAAAGGTGTTTGACTGTCCAGAAGTGGGGCCCCTTTATGCAGTCCTTTTCCGGAATTCAATGTTTATATCAGTATACTGACACTTGTTTCGTAAGGTAATATACATGTTTTACATGCTGTGCAATTTTCATGTTAAACAACTATTTCTTTCTATGATTTGGTGAAATGAAGACATTGAAAAATTTTACCCAAACTCAACAGTGGGCAAACTTATCTTTAGCAAGGCAGTCTGAAAGACAGCTAAATCCCCGCCACTGCTATGGATAGTGAAAGGGTAAAACCTTTGATTTTAGCTGTGACCTTGACCTTGAACTGACATGGCTGACTCATGAATTCTGCATAACGTCTTGATGAAGTGATCATTTGACCAAAGTTTCATGAAAATCCTTCAAGGGGTTTAGGAGATACAGAGCTGAAACCTTTGACCTTCAGTTGTGACCTTGACCTTGAGTTGACATGGCTGACTCATGAGTTCTTGATGAGGTGATCATTTGACCCAAGTTTGATGAAAATCCTTCAAGGGGTTAAGGAGATACAGAGTGGACACCAAATGGAAGGCTCAAACCTTCGACCCTTAGTTGTGACCTTGACCTTGAGCTGGCATGGTTGACTCATAAGTTCTGCACATTGCCTTGATGAGGTGATTGTTTAACCAAGTTTGATGAAAATCCTTCAAGGGGTTTAGGAGATATAGAGCGGACACAAAATGGAAGGTTCAAACCTTTGACCCTAAGTTGTGACCTTGACCTTGAGGCGGCATGACTGACTCATGGATTCTGCACATTGCCTTGATGAGGTGATCGTTTAACCCAAGTTTGATGAAACATCGTTCTGATGAAGTAATCATTTGACCCAAGTTTTATAAAATTCTTTCAAGGGGTTTAGGAGATATAGAGCGGACACGAAATGGAAGGCTCAAACCTTTGACCTTCAGTTGTGACCTTGACCTTGAGCCAACATGGCTGACTCATAAGTTCTGCACATTGCCTTGATGAGGTGATCGTTTAACCCAAGTTTGATGAAAATCCTTCAAGGGGTTTAGGAGATATAGAGCGGACACAAAATGGAAGGTTCAAACCTTTGACCCTAAGTTGTGACCTTGACCTTGAGCCGGCATGACTGACTCATGGGTTCTGCACATTGTCTTGATGAGGTGATCATTTGACCCAAGTTTTATAAAATTCCTTCAAGGGGTTTAAGAGATATAGAGCGGACACAAAATGGAAGGCTCAAACCTTTGACCTTGAGTTGTGACCTTGACCTTGAGCCGGCATGGCTGACTCATGGGTTCTGCACATCAGCTTGATGAGGTGATCAGTTGACCCAAGTTTTATAAAATTCCTTCAAGGGGTTAAGGAGATATAGAGTGGACACAAAATGGCAGGCTCAAACCTTTGACCTTGAGTTGTGACCTTGACCTTGAACCGACAAGGCTGATTCATGGGTTCTGCACATCGTCTTGATGAGGTGATCATTTGACCCAAGTTTCATGAAAATCCTACAAGAGGTTTAGGAGATATGGACCGGACACGATTTTGTTACGGACGGAAAGACGGACGGAAGGACGGACGCAGACCATTCCTATAATCCCTCCGCCACGGCGGGGGATTAAAAATAGGGAGACACTTGACCGGAGTAGCGTTTGAACCCATGTCACTCTTGATGCCTTCTCGGGCACAAAACTACTCTGTGAATGTTGATGTTAAATGTCTTCATGAATTTAGCTGTCACTAATTATTGGTCTGTTATTGATGGCGGAACACTGCTGAATTATTGTACTTAGAAAGCCTCTGTAATTATACTAGAAAATTGATTTATCTGTTCCTTACCACCCTGCTAGAGTTATTATAGCTAATTTACGATGCAAATTGATAATTTTCTTTTATAATATCGATAATTCCTGACGA